>NW_028261394.1:31033287-31193287 GCF_051295495.1 Thamnophis sirtalis | reverse complement strand
ACAAATGTAACAAAGGCAATAGTAAAAATATTGGGCTTTCTGTCTGGATGGTCTCTTGTGACGAGGCGATGGACAGAGAATGGAAGCAGTTAGCTTCCTCCCATAATTGGGGCATACCAGGGGTTGTGACACTAAATATATACCTACCTCCCTGGCTCAAGCTGATAAGGAAGAGGACCTGTGGCTTAATGGTTAAGACATCTGCCTAAGATGCAATACAGCACAGGTTCAAATCCCAGTAAGGGTATGGCTAGCTGATGAGAGCTAAATAGCTTGAAATAGATCTATACTAGTCTCCCTTTATTTATTTATCAGCACAAATACAACACACACACACACACACACACACACATATATATATTATATATAGAGAGAGTTGAGTGAGAAATATATAATAGAGAGATACAAAGAGGGGGGGAATATAATTAGGATAGATTAGCGATGGTAAGGGAACAAGAAAAGATACCAATTATATTTGGGTTTGCCAAAATACCATAATGAGCCGAAAGAGACACCTATAATAATAGAAAAGAAAGAGAGAGAGGAGGAGAGAATGAACGGAAGATGGGGGAAAGAAGAAAGAGGTAAGGAGAGCAGGATGGTAGGGAGAGGAAGAGAAGGAGAGAGGGTAGGAACTGGAAGAGGAAGAGTAGGAGTAGGAGAAAGGTAAGGGAAGAAGGAAGAGAAAGGAGAGGAGGAAGGAGGAAAGGAGAGAAGGGAGGGAGAGAGAAAAGAAAGGAAAAATAAGGTGGTGTTACAACAGGAGGAAGGGATGGTAAACAAAGCAACCCAAACTGTATACCTATATTATAACCTATTAAATGGAATAACAAATGTATAAGAATGATAAATGTAAAGAAGAAAAATAATTATGTGAATGTATACTTAAAATGGTATTTAAGAGAATAAAAAAATAAAAACGTTTAAAAAAAGTTGGAACAGTGCTATCATGTCACCCGTGATCTTTTTTCCCCCTAGACTAGACATACCCAATTCTAGCAACTGTTCTTCCTATGTTTTAGCCTCCAGCCCCATAATCATCTTTGTTTCTCTTCTCTGTACACTTTCCAGATTTTTCACGTCTTTTTTTATACGATGACAATCAAAACTAGATGCCATATTCCAAGTGTGGTCTTACCAAGATATTATAAAGTGGTTTTAACACTTCACATGATCTTGATCAGGTAACAGCAAATATAATGGGCTAAGAACCCGAAGAGAGTTTGACTTCTCAAGAACTAGATGGCAAGATATTATCAAGGTCAGCTAATATGCCTAAGATAACTATATTTCTATTACAGAATTGGCATTTCACTGTGATCCAAATGTCAATAAAAACATCATGTTTAAGATGGTACTAAGACTAAGTTCTCTTCTTTGTTGATTAGCCCATTTGAAGGAAACACCTTGATGTCAAACACACTCAAAATATAAAGTGGGTTTTAGCTAATTCAAAAACCATCTGGCTGATTCATATCATGTATGGATTTATACACATATCAGCATTAAGCTGATTAGCATTACTTCTGTTCTTGAGAGGCTGAGATAAAGAACTAGTAAGATCAATATGGTTTTTTAATGTAATAAAGCAAAGCAAACAGTAGAAATACAAGTCTACAAGACAAGCCCATTAAGTTCATTTGCTCTTACGGCCATGTAAATTAAAGCTAAAATCCACCCAGTTTCCATATCTTCTTCTAGGCTGAGAGTGATTGGAAGATACCTATACCATATAGACAGCTCCAAGAAAAAATATGTAGTGGCTATCCAATATCTAGCCACAGGTAAAAATAAGAAATAATACTTTTTCATTGTTTTAGTCTGCATTACAATTACTATTGATCTTCTCATCATTCCTATCAACCATCTCCTCCCACTTGTGACTGTAACTTTGTTGCTTGCATCCTTACGATTTATATTGATTGTTTCCTAGTATAATTTGATTGCTTATTTATACCCTATGACTATCATTAAGGGTTGTACTTATTATTGGTGATGAATTTATATTTTTCTTTATGTACACTGAGAGCATCTGCACCAAAGACAAATTCCTTGTGTGTCCAATCACAGTTGGCCAATAAAGAATTCTATTCTATTCCATTCCATTCCATTCCATTCCTACTTCTATTCCATTCTATTCTATTCTATTATTTTTAACAATATATTAGGCTAGAAATGGATAAATATATACCTTGACTATATATGTGTAGACTTTTAGTTTAAAAACCAATAGTATTAAAATAGAATGGAATGGACCGATAGATGAACATGTGGCAAAGTCACAGAAAATGTAGTGATTTGCTTTTCAATAAAAAGATTTAACATGACAATTAGGAACTACATTATTCAGGGAGACATTTGAAAGTTAAATAATTAACTTTAAATAAGTTAAACTACTTAAATTCCCTTAAGCATGGTAGCCATTCCTCCTATAGCCATTCCTCAGCTATTCCTTGAAAGAGACATCCTTTTTTTAAAAAAATCTTTTGGAGGGGGTTGCAATCCCAAACCTAGTTCTAAAAAGCTAGAGTGTTGAAATATATAGCTTGCAGCTTCCTTCATGTCATGAAGGGAGAATTCACTGGAGAAAGCAATTATGTTTGGAAGAGTTAGCAGTAATAGAAAACCAGGCTGCCAAAGAACTCAGTGGCTGGACACCATCAAAGCTGACACCAGCCAGAACATAGAAAAACTCAAACAAGTATGGCAAGATCTAAAGACTTGGAGAGATTTGGTCCAAAGAATCACCAAGAATCAGACATGACTGAAGGGATATCATCATCATCATCATCATCATCATCATCATCATCATCATCATCATCATCATCTTGCTTCAGTGTTCTGCTTTTCCTATTCCTCTGTATGTGTACACGGAAGCAGCTTAAGCATTAGTCTCACAATCCATTCCCTTAGCAAGAATAATTGCACCATCCATGTCACCAGTTAATCATCTCAAACTATCAGTAGCGCACAGAGATTGAGTCAACAATGAACTTCAACAATGCAAATAGCTCACATAATAATGACACAATAATTATGCTGGGGGACAGATGTCTCCTATGTACACGTTCAGGGAGAGTTCAGTCAAATTTTTTAAGCACAGCTTGTTCAAATATCTATCTCTGGATAAGTCCAGCCTTGACAATTAGAATTCAGAACCATCTTAATTCTCACAGGATTTAATTGTGAGACTGATTTGCTTTCACATAAAGTGAATTATGAGACCAATTTATCCAGGTCTTGTTAAAAAGACAAAAAACACAAAGAGGGAACAATGTGGTTAATAGCCTAGAAGCATATCAGAAAAAGAATACACAATAATGATATTTCAAATGGGAAAGCTACGGAGAGCTGCTTGCTTAAAACTGTTTTAATGCTAAAATGGTATTATTCATTCCATCTCCACCCATTTTGTAAGCAATGAAATCAGTTGGGCAATTTCTGTGAATTTCTCCATGAGAAGGAAAATTTCTCCAAAGGTTTTTCAAGGACAGAATGTCTCCTTACCCGTCAAATGAAAAAGTCTCATTGGGAGAAGCTGTCTCCTTCTGGGAACTGAACGCAGATCATCTAAATCTAGGGTGGAACAAATTAAATATGCATCACAAGAAAAAGGGAAGAATTACAAATCCATCATTGATTGAACCAGAAGTAGATCCTTCCTAAATCAGAACTTAGCTGTCATGCCTGCAAACCATCTTTTCTTTTTGGACTTCAGGCCTTCCACACTTCCTACTGTGGGAAAAAGGGAGGGGGGTTATGTAGAATTGGGTGATATGTAGCCATAAAAACATTCTTCTTAGAAAGCCAAGGTCATCTTTGTCTCTGCACCTGGCCAAATCTGGATAGGAGAAATCTGTCTTCGTGGCAGCCGAAGACTGGACTATGTAATGAACTTGTGGGTGTTGGGGCAGGATCTTGAACTTTCAATGAGGTGGGGAAAACTGGAAGCTTTCAGATTTGGGTTTTCCAAGATGTGCCAACATGACATCTCTAATAAATTGGAACTTTGAGGAATCTCTTGCCTCGAACTCTTATTTTATATTGGATGCTCTTTGGTACCCTGACACTAGCAGTATTCAGTGCAGCTTTATATTGGACTCTTTCATTCATATGTTTTCACCTAATTTTGTATCATCCAGAAAATCCAGCATCTGCAGTTGCATTGAGTCACTAACTCAACCCCTTGAACTCCTTTCCCCAATCTGTTCTTTTAGGCTTCCATTGAGGGTTAGTAGCAGTGCTACTCCGGGAGAAAGAAAGATTGAGTCAGGGCAGCCTCTTTCTAGAAGACTAACAGCTGCTCAACCCACAGGGTGCTCTTGATATAAAATGCCAGCTGCCCCAGCTTCTTTTAAAGTAATTACATGCAGAAAGTATTTATCCCTTGGCTTGCATACTACATGAACTTTGTATCAATGGAGCCCACGTTATTAAAGAGCATACAGTAAGTGCTCAGCTGAAGCTGAATCAAACTTCTGGATGGCCTCCAGAAGCTGTGGGTGTTCCATCACTGGAGATTTATAAGGAGAGATTGTACAGTCATTTGTCTGAAATGGTATGGGGTTTCCTGCTTGAGCAGGGGGTTGGACTACAAGACCTCTAAGGTTCCTTTCAGCTCTGTTATTATGTTATCCCCATTAAAACAAACCCTTATATAGACCAACTTCCTGTTTCCCACAGGGGCCGATGAGGGTGAGAGTTACTCCAACTGTTGGCAGATTTCCTGAATGGAAGACAAGGTACTACAGGTCTTACACCTGAAACCTTGCTAGGAAATTTCCACTTTCTGAACTGCCCACTGAAGCAAATGACTCAGAAAACAGAAAGAATCTACATTAAAGATCACGTAAAGTGTTCCTAATATTTTGTAATGCCTTGGAATACTCCATCCAGTTTTGGTCACCACAATGTAAAAGGGATGTGAAGACTCTGGAAAGAGAGCAGAGAAGAGCAACCAAGATGATTAGGGGACGGGAGGCTAAAACATATGAAGAATAGTTGCAGGAACTGGATATGTCTAGTTTAATGAAAAGAAAGACTAGGGGTGACATGATAGCAGTCTTCCAATATCTGAAGGGTTGCCACAAAGAAGAGGAAGTCAAGCAGGGGTGGGTTCCAGCTTTTTTTATTGCTGGTTCACTCAGTGATGTGCTTACGGTGTGTGTTGCTATGCACGCATGCACAGAAGTAAACAATTTCTTTTGCGCATGTGCAGAAGCAGAAAGCAAGATAGCGCCACCAATAGGACTGGTTCAGGGGCGTGTCTGGCCAATTTACTACCTACACAGCCGAACCGGTCCGAACCAGTAGGAACCCACCTCTGGAGTCAAGCTATTCTCCAAAGCACCTAAGGGCAGGACAAGAAGCAATGGGTGAAAACTAATTAAGGAGAGAGGAAACCTAGAACTAAGGAGAAATTTTCTGACAGAACAATTAATCAGTGGGACAACTTGCCTCCAGAAGTTGTAAATGCTCCAACAATGGAAGTTTTAAAGAAGATATTGGATAGCCATTTATCTGAAGTGGTGTAGGGTTCCCTGCCCAAGCAGGGGGTTGAACTAAAAGACCTCCAAGGTCCCTTCCAACTCTTCTATTCTATTTCTATTTCTAAACTGCTTGCCTCTTATCCATCATAGCGCAGGAAGTCAGTGAAAGATCTAGAGTCAAAATTTCTCCTCTCAGTTGGAGCAGTGAAGATGTTCTCTGGTAAATATGATCCAGTAACATCTGAAATGTAATACTGCATTGGGCCACCTGTCTCCCATATTGCCAGTACAGGTAGTCTTCAATTTACGGCCATTTGTTTTAGCAACCAGCATAACTCACAATTGTAGAGCAAAAGGTGATTTCCCTTTCTCTAATTACAAAGATTAAACACTACCCAAGAGCAATTTGGCCCACATTTTTCAAAATAGTTAATTCCTACCAGATCGTTGACTCAGATTAAATTAAAACTGCTAAAGTTTTAGCAGTTAAAACTACTGGCTACATAGCCACTTTAAGATAATCTGTGCCTATGTTGGGGGACAACCTCAGATATGCAGATGATACCACTCTAATGGCAGAAAGTGAAGAGAAACTAGAGCCTCTTGATGCGGGTGAAGGAGGAGAGTGCAAACGTTGGCTTGAAACTCAAAAGAAAACTAAGATCATGGCATCCAGCCCTCTCAATTTCTGGCAAATAGATGGGGAAGAAATGGAGGTAGTGATAGATTTTATTTTCCTGGGCTCCAAGATCACCGCAGATGGGACTGCAGCCAAGAAATCAAAAGACGCTTGCTCCTGGGGAGGAAAGCTATGGCAAATCTAGACAGCAAACTGAAGCAGAGACATCACTCTGTCAACAAAAGTGCGTATTGTTAAGGCTCTGGTTTTCCCAGTTGCAATGGATGTATGTGAAGGTTGGACCATAAGGGAGGCTGAGCGCCAAAGAATTGAGGCCTTTGAACTAAGGTGCTGGAAAAGACTCCTGTGAGTGTCTTGGACTGCAAGATGATCAAACTGGTCAGTCCTGGAGGAGATCAATCCTGACTGCTCTCTAGAAGGCCAGATCCTGAAGAGGAAACTCAAATCCTTTGGTCACCTAATGAGAAGGAAGGACTCACTGGAGAAGAACCTAATGCTGCAAAAGATTGAGGGCAAAAGAAAAAGAGGTGACAGAGAATGAGGTGGCTGGATGGAGTCACTGAAACAGTAGATGAGAGGTTAGATGGACTCCACAGGATGGTAGAGGACAGGAAGGCCTGGAGGAGTGTTGTCCATGAGGTCACAATGGGTCAGACATGACTTTGCAACTAACAACAACAACAACAACAACAACAACAACAACAATGTTGAGGTAACATGTATTTTTTATTTGCAACAGTCTATTCTTGCACAGTGGGTAAAAATGGAGTAGCCCAAAATTATCTGTTAAAAATTGTGGTTAAAATAATGGTTAAAAAATGAAAGTCAGAGAAATATGTATACAGTCATAATTATGTATAGGGTTAAGCAATAATAAAAATGTATGTATTGGTTTGTAGTGATCTATACTAATACGATTGCTGTTGAATTTTCTGCGAGTTTCCTCCGGCCAAAAGTAGAATAACCAAAATTATTCTGAATTCTCTCAGCCTCTGTAAGATTCAAGCAGCAACACGCTGGTAGCCTTGGAACATGTTTGTATTCAGAATGCTTGAATAATTTGCAAATATGAGGCAGAGAAAGTGGGTTATCTTTTAGATTTTGCCTTATTGAATTTTATGCTGTTGCTGACAGCCCCAAAAGGAGAAAAAAAAGTGCATTAAAAATATGTATTTTAAATCATTTAGGAATAGATGTTTGAAGAAAAAGTGCACTCAAAGATTAATTTCATGATGTTTTTAAATTGCAGACTGAGATGGAAATTCCAGGAATCAGATTCCATATCAGTGGAAACATAATCTCTATCTTTAATGTACCCACATTTTGCTGTGGCCCTAAATACCTCACGTTTAGACCCTGTGTTGAAAAAAGTGTACAGTCTTGCTTTTTCACACACACAATCATTTGAAAATCACAAATAAGGTTTATTGGCCCCCACATGCTAATGTTTAGAGGGCCTTGAAAACCTTTGATGAAAGGCAGTGAAGGCCTTTTGCTTCATCCTTGTTCAGTTTGCCATTCTCACAATCCTTACCTATTCTTTTCATTATTGCTATTTTCCATTGGTTAGTATTGTATCAGTGATCTTCAGCTTATGAATGAATTTTCATTGCTAAGCAAGGTGGTTGTTGAGTTACGCCCAATTTTGCTATTTTTTTGCCACAGTTTTTAAGTGAATAATTGCAGTTGTTAAGTGAGTTGCATGGTCGTTAAGTGAATCCAGCTTCTCTCATTGACTGGGAAGGTTACAAATTGCAATCATGTGACTCGGGGCACTGAAACTCTCATAAGTATATGACAGTTGCCAAGTGCCCAAATTTTGATCACGTGACCATTGGAATGCTGGGATAGTAAATATGCAGACCAATTGTAATTCAATTCCTCAGTATCATAATCTCTTAACAGTTGCTAAGTGAATTGTTGTAAGCTAAGGATTTCCTGTACTTTCCTTGTTTTAGTTGTATGAGCTACCCAGAATCATTGGGAGTCAGGCATCATACAACAGGGCAGAGAAGAGCAACCAAGATGATTAGAGGACTGAAGGCTAAAACATACAACATACAGAAACAGGGCCAGAGGTGGTATTCAGCAGGTTCTGAACCAGTTCTGGAGAACGGGTAGCAAAAATTTTGAATAGTTCGGTGAACTGGTAAATACCACCTCTGACTGGCCCTGTCCCCATCTATTCTCTGTCTCCCGAGTCCCAGCTGATGGGGAGCGAATGGGGATTTTGCAGTAACCTTCTGCTGGAATGGAGAGGGAATGGAGATTTTAAAGTATCCTACTCCTGCCATGCCCACCAAGCCACGCCCACAGAACCAGTAGTAAAAAAAATTAATCCCACCACTGAACTGGGCATGGCTAGTCTAGTGAAAAGAAGGACCTGGGGAGATAGGATAGCAGTCTTCCAATATTTGAGGGGCTGCAACAGAGGGGAGGGGGGTCAAGCTATTTTCCAAGGCACCCAAAGGCCAGACAAGGAATAATGGATGGAAACTGAACAAGGAGAGATTCAACCTGGAAATAATGAGGAATTTTCTGACAGAACAATCAAGCAATGGAACAGAATTTGCCTTCAGAAGTTGTGGGAGCTTCATCCCTGGAAGCTTTCAAGAAGAGACTGGACTGCCATCTGCAGTTGTTAAATCAGTAACATGGTTGTTAAGTGAATTTTGTTTCCCCATTGATTTTGCTCATCAGAAGGTATTAAACAGGGATAGCAATAGCAATAGCAGTTGGACTTATATATCGCTTCATCTCTAAGCGGTTTACAGAGTCAGCATATTGCCCCCAACTACAATCCGGGTCCTCATTTTAGCCACCTTGGAATGATGGAAGGCTGAGTCAACCCTGAGCCGGTGAGATTTGAACAGCCAAACTGCAGAACTGCAGTCAGCTGAAGTAGCCTGCAGTGCTGCATTTAACCACTGCGCCACCTCGGCTCTCAAGACACTGCAACGGTCATAAATATGAGTCAGTTGCCAAGTCTCTGAATTTTGATCACATGACTATGGGGATGCTTCCAAGGAGGTCATATCTGTGAAAGATGGTCATAAATCCCTCTTTTCAGTGCCATTGCAACTTTGAACAGGCACTAAACGAACTGTTGTATGTCAAGGATTGCCGGTACATTTTTTTAATTAACTAAAGAAATTGTTCTGTGACTGAGATCTACTATCTTTCCAAACATGGACCATACATGGTGAGAGCAAATTCTAAATATTAGTTTTAAAGCTTGCCATGTAAATCATCCCATGGAAGAATGCATTTCAGAAGGCAGTTGTGCCATAGGTCAAAAACAAAAGTGCGTTTTGGTTACAGCCTTTGGGAAGGGAATTGGATAATTAAAAGACGATCTTCATTATGTCTTCCAAACGAGGACTTCCAGGAACTTTTCTGTCTGCAACAACCCTGCCAAAATCTAATTAGAGATTCATCGCCTCTTATAAATCAATGTTATTGTGTGTCAAGCAGATACAATGCATCAAGCCTAAGTGGGATTTTAACTGTCCAAATCCGTTTGTCTAAACATCATAAAAACTGAAACAAATCAAAGAGCAAGTTATGCTAATAAAAGCGACACATCTTTATTATGAAATACAGTGCAGCGGGTTACAGGAACTGAGCCAGCTCCATAGAGCTGCCAATTCCACCTGCTGAGCAATTATAGTCCTTCCCCCCAATTAGCTTTTTTTTAACGTAACTAGTGGCTTCAGAAGACTATCAGAAAAGTTTAGCTCATTTAATGGTCCTGGGGGAGTATTCCATGCTCAGATCTCCTAAACCAGTATAGGACAATTGCACAGATGCTAACAGCACAGAGACCTAAACTAGATGTGACATTGATGAGAAAATTGAAGATAATTGGAATATTCACGGCTAATGCATTTTCCTGCCGCGTCCCAAAGTGGGAAGGAAGGAATCAGTTCTTGGGCTTATCTAACTTCACCAATTTGGCTGTATGGTGGAAGGCTGTTAATTTTTCCAGAATATTCTTTGACCAATTACTTCCATAATGTCACTGAAAAACAAAAAATTAGGAGCACTCGAGATTAGAGGGAAGGGGTGACGAAGGTTTCTGGCTTTTGATGTCTACCCTCAAGATCACTTTTTTTCTCTTTCCATCAAAAAGGAAGATTTGCTCAATGTAATAACCCCCAAGATACATTTTATGGAAAAAGGAGGAGGAGGAAGAGGAGGAGGAGGAGGAGGAGGAGGAGGAGGAAGAGGAGGAGGAGGAGGAGGAGGAGATGGAGACAATGAAGAGAAGGGAGTTAAATGTTCTTTTCATATTTATAGATGTTTATAGACTGTTGGTCCTAAGAGCTGTTATTTTTTAATATATGACTACTCCTCACAGCTTCACTATTTATATTCTGCGAAGATCTCTAGCTTCCACTGGCACCGTTTGGAGATGGACATCCATGGCAATTTTCATCATACTCCCAACCACTATAAAAATGCCCTTTTTCCCATACACGGATTCCTGATTGCTATTTTAAATTGAGAAACTCTTGGAAAACCTCTTCACCCTAGAGACCATCCAATTTCTTTGGCCAGAAATTGGTGGAGAATTATAAAAAGCCATTTGGTTTCCAGCTCAGCACAAAACAGGTCCTAAACCCCAATTTCTGGCTGACCTCAGGCCCGCACATGGTCCATAACTGGCATCTTCTCCTTGACATGTCAGTTTCCAGTATTTGGGTTTTGCATGATGGAACATTTAGTCTTACAAGGCACTACCCACAAAATGCACAATGAGGCCCCCGACAGAATTACAGTACTTCAACAAAAATTCACCTTGTTCCTATTGCAACAGCCCTATTCACTTTACTTTTAGCCATTGATTGAAAGAGTTTGCAAAACCTCTGGCTGTTTGACTTATCTGTATTTACTGGTAACACTTAAAAACATAAAACCAAACGATATCATGTTTTGCATTTGTTGCCATAGTTTGCTTTCTCCCCTCCCTGTAATAACCGGTTATCAAAATGGAAAGTGTGGAAGAAGTTGCATAAGAAAGTTCATGGACGGGTCACCTGACAGCCCGTTTTCTTCCTGCATTTGAGTGAAACCATTAACTGATTTATTGCTGAGACTTGTATTACAATTTCTAAGAAAAGGCTGTTTGTGGTATAACATGAATGTAAGAAAATCCAGAATATTTCCATGCATTTAAGAAGCCAAAATATTATATCAACATGATATTTATGGGATTGAATTTTGAATTCATAATGAGCGTATGGTTGTAGCTTGGGACACAAAGATATAAAGCTTTGACTTGCCTCCCACAATGTGCTAATCCATGGTCCGTTTAGTTATAAAACACAATTGACTGTATTCACAGAGTCCACTTATGCTAGAATCCATTGTTTTTTTGACTCAGACATTGTATGCAAACCAATCAGATTTTCTGTCTGCATCATTTCATCCTTGTTTATCACATTGGGCCCTATCTAACAAAGTGAAATTCAATGGTGAAAAAAGTAAGGTTCTACATTTAGGCAAGAAAAACAAAATGCACAGGTACAGTATATGTTGCTCAATAGTAGTAACTGTGAGATGGATCTTGAAGTCCTAGTGGACAACCATTTAAATATGAGGCAGCAGCGTGTAGCAGCTGCCAAAAAAGCCAGCACAATTCCAAGCATGCATAAACAGAGGGATAGAATCAAGAGCAACAAAGACGATTAGGAGACTGGAGGCTAAAGCATATTAAGAACGTTTGCAGGAACTGGGTATGTTTAGTTTAATGAAAAGAAGGACAGGGGGGGGGATATTGTTATGTATTCTGAAACATGCAAAAGGGCCAGCAACCGCTCTGCTGCGCCCTGATTGGCTAGGATGCAGCAGAGGCTGTTGCTAGCCTTCCTTAACAGCTAATCTTCCCTGATTGGCCGAGGTACTGCATCAGCAGTTGCTGTGCAGTACCCGGCCCCTGATTGGTTACTATAATTGTTACAATTACTATAAATACTGGGCGCGTTTTGTGAAAGGTTTGAATCGCTGTCATCTTACTTCTGTACAATAAAGATCTTGTTCTTTGCACTTCCATGGCTCCTGCATTTCCATCCACCCAATCTTTAAAACTGGCGATGAGGGTGGGATCCGCGATTCCCGCAGGGCCTGGAACAAGAGAAAACAGCCAGTCGCAGCCACGCGAACATCTACCTCGCACAACTCCGGAGGCTACCCGAGCTACCTTCGCACAACTCCAGAGGCTACCTTCCAGCAGCAGCAGCAGCCGTAGCCACCGCCGTTGGAGCCTACCGGCGTCTCCGCCAACTTGGCATCGATCAGACGCGGCCTCCGTCCACCCGAGGGGGTGTCCCGCACTCACCTCGGACGGAGTGCCGCCGATGCACAAGGACGAGCAATGGACCGCGAAGCTCAACCGCGGAGGGAGCCTGACCGCTGCCTGCCTGCCTGCCTGCGAAGCTTGCCTACCAAGGAGCAACCCTAACTTTCCGCTCAGAAGCCGCCTGCTGCTTCCCGTTCGAGTCAACCCCTTCCTGCCGCGAAGAGCTCAACGCCCTTGCCTCCGCAGCCGGCCGGCAAAGCCTCGCTGCCTCCCGAAGAGCTGCCTCTACCCGCCGCCGAAGTCTTGCTGTTTCCGAAGCCGCGAGCAGCCCGAGAAACCAGGCCACCGCCTGCCTGCCTTCTGCCTCCACTGCCTGCCTCCCTCCACTGCCGGCCTCCCCGCTCAGCCGCTGGAGCCTCCCAACGAGAAGCCCGAGGAGCTCCGGGGCCAGCCGTGTTCTGCCCTGCCAGCTCTTTCCTCCCGCCGGACCTCCTCGCTGCCCTGCTGGTTCTCATCCGCCTCCAGGGTGCTGCAAAAGCCGCTGCCTTCCGCCTGGACTTTCTATGGGCCTTTCCCCTGCAAGCGAACTTACTGACACATCTCTGAGCTCTCCCTGTCTGTTTCCACCTGCCTGCCTCAGGAACTTCCACGCCTCCACGCCGCCGCCTCCAGGGTCACCGGAGGCCCAGGGAGCCACCCGACTCCCTGCCTGATACCCGACTCCCTGCCTGTTTGCGAGAGGCCAGGGAGAGGCCAGGGAGTCACAAACCGCCGCCGGGACTCTTGGCGGACTTTCCCCACCACCACCAAACAGACTCACCAGCTCTCCAAGTCCATCTACAATGAAGAGGCCTGGTCCGAGGTCGTCTGTGCACGCTCCTTAGCCAAGCATGTGCAGATCTGGGGGGAAGGGGTGTTATGTATTCTGAAACATGCAAAAGGGCCAGCAACCGCTCTGCTGCGCCCTGATTGGCTAGGACGCAGCAGAGGCTGTTGCTAGCCTTCCTTAACAGCTAATCTTCCCTGATTGGCCGAGGTACTGCATCAGCAGTTGCTGTGCAGTACCCGGCCCCTGATTGGTTACTATAATTGTTACAATTACTATAAATACTGGGCGCGTTTTGTGAAAGGTTTGAATCGCTGTCATCTTACTTCTGTACAATAAAGATCTTGTTCTTTGCACTTCCATGGCTCCTGCGTTTCCATCCACTCAATCTTTAAAAGATATGATAGCACCACTGGAGCCAAGCTATTCTCCAAAGCACCTGAGGGCAGAACAAGAAGCAATGGATGGAAACTAATCAAGGAGCAAAGCAACTAGAACTAAGGATAAATTTCCTGACAGTGAGAACAATTAATCAGTGGATCAACTTGCCTCCAGAAATTGTGAATGCTCCAACACTGGAAGTTTTTAAGAAGATGTTGGATAACCATTTGTCTGAAGTGGTGTTGTGTTTCCTGCCTTCTAGTTGGACTAGAAGACATCCAAGGGTCCCTTCCAACTCTGTTATTCTATTCTTATCAAATTAAAATTAACCATTTTATTGTTGAATTTCCCCGGCATCAACTTGAGGTACTAACAAATTACAAATAAAGTATCAGAAGGCCATGTGTATCCCAGGGCTTCCCAACCCTACACTAGTGCAAAATGTCTACCACTGGTTTAAATCACAGTTCGTTCCTTGCAAAATTATCAGATGTATTTATTTATTTGTCAAATTTAAAGACCAGCCATCTCACTCATAGAGTGACTATGAATCCGTGTGCAGTACCCCCTTGCTCCCAAGAAAAGATAAAGGATGGATAAAGGAGAAAGAGAATAGGGGTGAGATTGTTTAAGGAGAAGGTCAAAAAAGGCAAAACTCATTCTTTTATTAGTTACTATTGTTGGTTTTTTTTGAAGACAATTCTCCTGGATGAATGTTGTCCTTCCAACATTTGGGGCATTAATATGACTTCCCTCTTTTTCTTCTTTTTTCTTAGGGAGAAAGAGATGCTCAACAACCCATAACTCATGACATGTGTTTACCGGCTTGGATTGTCAGTAGCCTGGGGGGAAATTCATGTTAGATTTACATGAAAACATGCAACTGAATTTGATGGGAGACCTGGATGGACAAGATGTATGGCCTTAATCTGATTTCTCTTCCTTTCTAAAGGACCATCTACACTTCTGTTACCCTTGTCCCAACAGTCACAAAATGAGGAAAGGTTCCTTGTTTTAACTGACTGGAAAAATAAATATAAATATAAATTCAGGGGCAGCAAAATGAGGACTTACTACAGCAGAAACCTGCTCTGAAACAAGCTCCTTCATTCTTATGCAATGCCAGGTCATGAATACTTCATGAAGCTGTGAGCACACCTTGACAGAAACTACATCTGCTTCAGCTAGAGGGACAATGATACATATGTTCCTACAAACACATAATATGTTTTATTTAAAGTATGCCATAAATATTTTTTGCCCTCAAGCAGAGATTAGAATGAATTGGGTATTGTATAGTATCGTGACAACAACGCTCAGGTAATAGAATGAGAAGATATCAACTGCAAAACGTCTAACTTTATTTGTGAGAGGGGAAAAAATGCACCGATTCTCTTCCCTGAGAAAATGGACTGTCTCTATGAAAAAATGACATTTTAGGTATTTAGGTATTTAGGTATTTATTGGGATTTATATGCCGCCCTTTTCCCTGAGGGGACTCAGGGCGGCTTACAACCACAAGGAAGGGGAGGTGCAAGGTCAAAACAAAACAATATGTGAACAACAGAAAAGTAATAAAAAACCCAACTTTCATTCAGCAGTCAAACACTCGGGCGGGTAATTAGGAGCCTATCCCCAGGCCTGCTGGGAGAGCCAGATCTTGAGGGCTGCGCGGAAGGTCTGGATAGTGGTGAGGGTGCGGATCTCCATGGGGAGCTCGTTCCACAGGGTCGGGGCAGCAACAGAAAAGGCTCTCCTCCGCGTGGTCGCCAGTCGGTATTGACTGGCAGATGGAATTCGGAGGAGGCCCAGTCTGTGCGATCTAATTGGTCGATTTAGGGAGGTAATCGGCAGAAGGCGGTCTCTCAAGTACCCAGATCCACTACCATGGAGTGCTTTAAAGATGGTCATCAGTAACCTGAAGCGCACCCGGAGACCAACAGGTAGCCAGTGCAGCTCGCGGAGGACAGGTGTAACGTGGGCGAACCGTGGTGCGCCCACTATCACTCGCGCGGCTGCATTTTGGACTAACTGTAGTCGCCGGATGCACTTCAGGGGCAACCCCATGTAGAGCCCATTGCAGTATTCCAGTCTAGAGATCACAAGGGCTCGAGTGACTGCTGTGAGAGCCCCCCGATCTAAGTAGGGCCGCAACTGGCGGACCAGGCGAACCTGGGCAAATGCCCCCCTGGTCACAGCCGACAGCTGGTGATCAAAAGTCAGCTGTGGATCCAGGAGGACTCCTAAGTTGCGGACCCTATCTGAGGGGTATAGAATTTGACCCCCCAGCCTAAGCGTTGGTGTATTAGCCAAATTATTGGGGGGGAAACACAACAGCCACTCGGTCTTATCCGGGTTGAGTACCAGTTTGTTAGCACTCATCCAGTTCTTAACGGCCTCCAGACCCTGGTTCATCACGTCCACCGCTTCATTGAGTTGGCACGGGGCGGACAGATACAATTGTGTATCGTCCGCATATTGGTGGTATTTTATCCCGTGCCTCCGAATGATCTCGCCCAGCGGTTTCATGTATATGTTAAATAGTAGGGGTGATAGGACCGAACCCTGGGGTACCCCACATGTTAGGGGCCTCAGGGACGATCTCTGCCCCCCAACTAACACCGACTGCGACCTGTCCGAGAGGTAGGAGGAGAACCACCGCAGAACAGTGCCTCCCACTCCCACCTCCCGCAGTCGTCGCAGAAGGATACCATGGTCGATGGTATCGAAAGCCGCTGAGAGGTCCAGGAGAACCAGGATGGACGCATAGCCTCCATCTCTGGCCCTCCAGAGATCATCGGTCAATGCGACCAAAGCGGTTTCTGTGCTGTAACCAGGCCTGAAGCCGGACTGGAAGGGGTCAAGATAACTAGCTTCCTCCAAGGCCCGTTGAAGCTGAAAGGCCACCACCTTCTCAACAACCTTCCCGATAAAGGGAAGGTTGGAGACAGGACGAAAGTTATTTAAAATGGCTGGATCTAACGATGGCTTCTTCAGGAGGGGTCTCACCACCGCCGTTTTAAGTACGGCGGGGAAGTGCCCCTCCCGAAGGGAGGCGGTGACAACCGCCTGGATCCAGCCATGTGTCACCTCCCTGCTGTTAGCCACCAGCCAGGAGGGACACGGGTCCAGAATACAAGTGGAGGCACTTACAGCTCGAATGGCCTTGTCCACATCCCCTGAGGCAACTCCCTGGAACTCAACCCAGAGCTGATGTAACAGATGATCCTCCTGCGTCTCAGCTGGATCTACTGCGGTGGAGTCCAGGTCCGATCGAAGCCGAGCTACTTTTTACCCATTAGGGAGAATGATGGAAAAGATTAAGGTGGGTCACAGTAAATGCATCTGAAGACAATCATAACAGCAAACCAACATTAAAATAACAGATGCTGTTAGAATTAACATCTTCCTTTCAAAATGCCCCATGGAAGAGGGTTGACAAGTTTCCTACAAGACCCATGTTTGGAGACCAACCTGGCAGAGGTGGGTATTCAGCAGGTTCTGATCAGTTCTGGAGAACCCGTAGCGGAAATTTTGAGTAGTTCAGAGAACGGATAAATGCCACCTCTGACTGGCTCTGCCCCCATCTATTCTCTGCCTCCCGAGTCCCAGCTGATGGGAAGGTAATGGGGTTTTTGCAGTAATCTTCCCTTGGAGTGGGGAGGGAATGGGGATTTTACAGTATTCTTCCCCTGCCAAGCCCACCAAGTCATGTCACCCCTACCAAGCCACGCTCACAGAACCAGTTGTAAAAAAAAAATTGAATCCCACCACTGCAACCTGGCCTCACAAAGCAAACTTTTTCAGAGTCAGGAAAGTGACATCCTTTACATCTCGAGGCCATTGTTCTCTCACATGGTGGGCACCCCAGAGCAACATCTCTCTGCTAAACTTTGTGGGATCAAATGTATTTTGCCCAGAGAAAATAGTCCTAAAGTGTTTTCTGCACATAACTACTTGCAAGATTTGGATTAAAGTAAGATAGTCTACCCAACTCTGAAACAATCTACAAATCTTTGTGTAACAGGCTGCAAAGAGACCACTCTTTGACTTAACATTCAGATAGTTTCTGTTTTCTCTTCCAAAACCTTTTCTCTTTAAAATCTTTAGCCCTACAATTCAGTTACAGATTCATATCTGTTTTCTGGAACTTGGGGATAAGGTTGTTTTCTCTCTCTTTCTCCCTCTCTCTCCTTCCCTCTCTCTCGCACACATACAGACACAGACACATACAAACATACAGACACACAACCAGATTTCGTAATGTTGCTTTATTTTCCGGATTTTTACCTATAATCAGAAAAGGAACGGTGAGCTTGGGGGATTTGAAATTGGTTATTATCATCTGCACTATTACCATAACCATCAAGGTAAAGAGGAGGAAATTATTGTGGCTTGGGCGAATTAGCCACTACCATCATAGCTTGCCTGAACACCCGTCCCTCCTCTATCCTGTATTTTAGTGCTTACCCTCTCACCTTGGAGCCTCTCCTTTTATCCCTCCCGTGGTTTGGACAACTTTTTTTCCCTTCCTGTCTGCCCCTGCCACTGTGGAGCCACGTTTGCCTGTCTATCTGTTCTCACTTATGCGAGTTTTACTGCCTGGCCTGCGACCATCGGCATTGGCCCGGAATAACTGCTCTTCCCCACCACCTGCTACCACTGAACAACGACCATCTGTTTAACATCCTGATATTTTATGGTATACATACTTATGGTGCATTTGGTTTGGGGAAGGAAGTGATAGAGGATGGCAGTTTCAGGGACAGGAACTTGGCGTTTTAAAAACTGGACATTAAGTTGGCACCCCCCCTTTCCCCCTTCTAACTGGTTCCAGTCACTTGTAAACTTTGGACATATAGACTTTGGCCGCTCCAGGACTTCAGGAGAAGGGGAAGATAAGATACCCCCCTGCATACTACCGTTTTATCTCCTATGGACCGTTATTGTTTATTATACCACGCTCTATCTGGATTTGGAGGGTGTGAGTTTGCAAAGCTGGTGTTGGCTGATGCCTGGGGCCTGTGCTCTGCCCCCCCTCCATCTACAACTATTTATAGAATACGGTTCTTGGACTTTGGCCTTGGATTTCTCTGGAACTGGAGGAAGGGAGGCTGGCTCTTCTGGAACTTATAATTTTAAATTCTGTGTTGCGCAATTTTAAATGGGTATGTTGAGTGTGTGGGACTGAATGAGTTAGTATGAAAGACCCACTTTTTAGTACTATTATTGCTGTATTCTTTTTGTGTTTTAATTATATTGTGGGGACTGCCTGTGTGAGTGCCTGAGTATGCCTGATTCGGAGGACCTGGCGGGACATGCGAGGGCCATTGGGGTGGTTGGGGGAATTATGCCCACGGGAGAGAGTCGGAGCATTGCGGTCATAACAGGGAGAGGCAGATATGGCGGGGACTTTAGGGCTGGCCATTACAGGGGAAGGAGGGTTCGCTATATTGCAGAGATCCCTCCTTCCGGCCCTATGAGTCCCACTCCAAGGTCAGATGGCGTGAGCGATCAGGACCCTGGTCTCAGGCTGCTGTCGCTAAATGCCAGGTCTGTTATCCATAAGGCTCCCCTCGTCCGGGACTTGATTGTAGACGAGGGGGCAGACCTGGCATGTATTACTGAAACATGGCTGGGCACGGAGGGAGGAGTCCCCCTCGTAGAGCTGTGCCCAGACGGGTTTCAGGTGCTTCATCAGCCGAGAGCCCAGGGAAGGGGTGGCGGTGTGGCTATTGTAGTCCGGGAGTCTTTAGCTCCTCGTAGGATCCCTGCTCCGGAGCTTGTCGGGTGTGAGTCCCTGCTAGTGAAGTTGGACCTCAAGGGTCAAGCGGGTTTGCTGCTAACGTACCTGCCTCCCAACTGCGTTGCAGCGGCCCTCCCTGCGCTCCTCGAGTCAATAGCCGAGCTAGCAATTGAGTTCCCTAGACTAATGGTTCTGGGGGACTTCAACTTGCCTTCGCTCGGCGAACACTCTGATGGAGCGCAGGAGTTCATGGCCTCCATGACAGCCATGGGCCTGACCCAGGTAATTCGAGGCCCTACCCACTTGGCGGGACATACACTCGACCTCGTATTCCTCTCGGAGCAGTGGAATTATGATCTTGGTCTGAGGGGAAATGAGACCATTCCCCTGTCGTGGTCAGACCACTACCTACTGAGGCTAGACTTCCGGAGGCCAAACCCCCACCGTAGGGAGGAGGAACCGACCAGGTGGTTCCGCCCCAGGCGACTGATGGACCCTGTTAGGTTCCAGACGGAGCTTGGGGTCATTCCAGATGCTCTCGCCCACAGTTCGGCGGAGACTATTGCTGCGGCCTGGCACTCGGCGGCATCAGAGTCTCTTGACCGAATTGCGCCACTACGGCCCCTCCGGGTCAGCGGCTCGCGGAGACCCCCTTGGTTCACCGAGGAGCTCCGCGAGATAAAGCGCCGGAGGAGACGCCTAGAGCACCGGTGGAGATCCGATAGGTCCGTACCGAACCGAGCATTGTTGACAGCCTGCACCAAGGAGTATATTTGGGCACTGAGAACTGCCAAAAGATCACACATTGCCTCCTTGGTAGCGTCCGCCGAGTCTCGCCCAGCCGCCCTGTTTAGGATAACCCGCTCCCTCCTAAAGAGGAGGGAGACGGGGAACCCCATACAGGGAAGGGCTGAGGAATATAGTCAGTTCTTGGCGGACAAAATTGCTCGGTTTCGATCGGAACTGGACTCCACCCCTGCAGATCCAGCCGGGACACAGGGGAATAACTTGGTAGACCATCTCTGGGTTGAGTTTCAGGATGTTGCCTCTGGGGATGTGGACAAGGCTATGCGAGCTGTAAGTTCCTCCACCTGTATACTGGACCCGTGTCCCTCTTGGCTGACTGCCAACAGCAGAGAGGTGACACGAGGCTGGATCCAGGCGGTTGTCACCGCCTCTCTTCGGGAGGGACACCTCCCCACCGCACTTAAGGCGGCGGTGGTGAGGCCCCTCCTGAAGAAACCGTCCTTGGATCCAGCAGTTCTTAACAACTATCGTCCAGTCTCCAACCTCCCCTTTCTGGGGAAGGTTGTTGAGAAGGTGGTGGCCTTACAGCTTCAGCGTACCTTGGAGGAAGCTAACTATCTTGACCCCTTCCAGTCTGGCTTCAGGCCCGGTTACAGCACTGAAACCGCTTTGGTCGCATTGACCGATGATCTCTGGAGAGCCAGAGATGGAGGCTATGCGTCCATCCTGGTTCTCCTTGACCTCTCAGCGGCTTTCGATACCATCGACCATGGTATCCTTCTGCGACGACTGCGGGAGGTGGGGGTGGGCGGCACTGTTTTACAGTGGTTCTCCTCCTACCTCTCGGACAGGTCGCAGTCGGTGTTGGTGGGGAGGGAGAGATCGTCCCCGAGGCCCCTAACCTATGGGGTGCCGCAGGGTTCGGTTCTGTCCCCCCTGCTATTTAACATATACATGAAACCGCTGGGCGAGATCATTCGGAGGCACGGGATTAAGTACCATCAATATGCGGACGATACGCAGTTGTATCTGTCCGCCCCGTGCCAACTCAATGAAGCGGTGGACGTGATGAACCGGGGCCTTGAGGCTGTTAAAGACTGGATGAGAGCTAACAAACTGGTACTCAACCCGGAAAAGACCGAGTGGCTGTTGTGTTTTCCTCCCAAAAATTTGGTTAACGTTCCATCAATCAGGCTGGGGGGGCAAAATTTATTCCCCTCAGATAGGGTCCGCAACTTGGGAGTCCTCCTGGATCCACAGCTGAGTTTTGACCACCATCTGTCGGCTGTGACCAGGGGGGCATTTGCCCAGGTTCGCCTGGTGCGCCAGTTGCGGCCCTACCTGAACCGGGAGGCTCTCACAACAGTCACTCGAGCCCTTGTGATCTCTAGGCTGGAATACTGCAATGTGCTCTACATGGGGCTGCCCTTGAAGAGCATCCGGCGACTTCAGCTAGTCCAGAACGCGGCCGCGCGAGTGATCATGGGCGCACCACGGTTCGCCCATATAACACCAATCCTCCGTGAGCTGCGCTGGCTACCTGTTGATCGTCGGGTGCACTTCAAGGTCTTACTTACCACCTATAAAGCGCTCCATGGTAGTGGATCTGACTATTTGAGAGACCGCCTCCTGCCAATTACCTCCCTGCGTCCCATCAGATCGCACAGAGTAGGCCTCCTCCGAATTCCATCCGCCAGTCAGTGCCGACTGGCGACTACGCGGAGGAGAGCCTTCTCAGTTGCAGCTCCGACATTATGGAACAACCTCCCCGTGGAGATCCGTACCCTCACCACAGTCCAGGCCTTCCGCACAGCCCTCAAGAACTGGCTATCCCGTCAGGCCTGGGGATAGGATTACTCTCACCCCGCCCGAATGTTGAGTGAATGTTGTGTTTTTATGACCAATTTCCTTTAATCACGATTTTTTTTTCTTTTTAAGTTTTGTCTTGCACCCCCTTCCCTTTATTGCTGTAAGCCGCCCTGAGTCCCCTCAGGGAAAAGGGCGGCATATAAATTTGCAATAAAACTAAAACTAAACTAAACTAATTTTGGCCTAAAGCTTTTTAGGTGTGTCTTTCCTTTTGCTTAGAAGATTGCAAGGTCTAGTGATTACAAGAAGTAGAATTCAAGAAAAGGAACGCCATTGATTTCTTTATAAGCTATAATGAAATTATGCAGCTCACTAATGATGGATCAAGAAACATAAGACAGGTTTTCCTTTTGCATTAATTCTACTTGGACATATTTTTTTGCCAAAGTTACTTGGATAGGTACAAAGTTCTCTTTACTGTATAATTTTATATTTTAACAAACTTAAGCCATTAAAATAGAGCTAGAGTTACAACAGTAGGGGAGAGTTTTGAACTAGGACTGAAGATACCTAAATATATGTCTGTTCAGCCATGCAAGTTTTTTTTTACTTAATATCTCTCAGAAAATCTATCTGGCACAATTGTTGAAGAATAAAATTAAATGCTGTGTATGGCATCTTGAGCTTCTAGAGGAGAGGATAAAAAACCAGCCAAATAAATAGTTCATCCCACTCATTCAAGGAGAAGGGAAATGCTCCAGATCCTATCCCCATCTACACATTAGTTCCTTTCTATGTTTTAATATAAATTTTAATGTCTTAACTTTCATTGTTGTTGGCAGGCAGATGGGGATTTATTGGTTATTGTACTGGGATTTTATCTTCATAAGCCACCCAGGAGTCACTAGGAGTGAGTTAGGTAGCCAAATAAATATTATTAATCAAAATAAATAGCAATAGCACTTAGACTTATATACAGCTTCATAGTGCTTTACAGCCTGCCTAAGCGGTCTACAGAGTCAGCCTATCACTACCAACAATCTGGGTCCTCATTTTACCCACCTTGGAAAAATAGATGGCTGAGTCAACCTTGATCCTGGTGAGATTCGAACTGCCAAATTGCAGGCAGGCAGCAGGCAGCAGAAGTAGCCTGTCATACTGCATTCTAAACAATGCATCATCACAACTCTTCATATAGAGCCGAATAAACAAATGTCTGATGTTTTAATCCTGTCATTCTTTTATTATGTTATTTATAATATTGTAAGCTGCCCAGAGTACAGAGATAAGTGGCGTACAAATGTAATTAATCAATATGTCCTGATTGTATTCCCAGCACACAGTTAGATTCTCTTTCATACATTTCCCCATTTTTTTTATTACCAGTTGCTCCTATAGCAAAGCTGCATTATCATCCTTTTCACACAGTCTTTGGGGATGAGTTCATGTACTCTCACCTGTAGGAGAAGGACTGGCAGAACCTGGGGGTGAAATTAAAGGAGGAATCAGCCTGGAATCCCTACGTAGCCACAAGGGAACTAAATCCAACCTCCCTTGAATTCTATTGAGCCGTATCTAAATCCAAGCAGGTGCTAACTGTTAGTTGAGAAGATTCTTGTGTGTAAGCATGAATAGAAATGAATCAGTTTAATTGGACCTTCATGTTCTGATCAAGGCTTCCCAAGAGCATGAAAAAAACTCCTTGTCCCCGCAAAAACCCCTTTTATTAATTGATTGTGAATTCTGCTCATTCACAGCCAGCAAAGACTTTCAAGGGAGGATTAACAGTCACAGACCTTATCTGGCTTGGAGAGATGACAGGCTGATATCTGCAAAACCTGGCAAGGAGTCTCTGAGAGTCACGAACCAATTAAGTGAACTAATTGTCTCCTGCAAATTCCGCTCCCCTTTCGCTCCTCTTTTATTTCTTCTGGGAGGGGCCATTCATCATCTGACCTTACTCCCAAGTCAACCCCTGTTCTTAAGCTGTTCCCTTCATCTGACAACTCTGTGCATGCGCACACTGGGAACAGGCTCCAGCTGTTTGTCTGCCTCACTGATGTCTGACTCTGAAGGCAGCTGATAGCTGGCATACGGCTCTGACTCCCCTCTCTGCCTCTGACACAAAGCCCTCACCAGAGCCTTTCCCAGACTCCAGGACTGGCCCAGGTTGCTCCCCAATCTCCTCACTGTCCGAATCTGCTGCCAGCTCCACTGGCCGCTGGCAGGGCACAACACTTCATATGTGGAACCTGGTCTTTCATGCCTGACATGCAAAAGGAGTTCATCAAATCATATGCCCAATCCCATAAATATTACTTTATTAGAGTGTTGATACCCTTAAGTACCTCAAGCATAAAATGATTCTTGGAGCAGTCATAGCTTTTAGCAAACATATGTAGTATCTGCAGGTTGAGCATTGATACAGACTTAATCAATGTGCTGCTCATCTCCCCAAACCCTTCTGAATTAGACATCCTCTCTGTTCTTCCTGGAACTTACTCTGTATTATCTGAGAATTGTGAGACTGCTATTGACTTCATCGTCTGGCAGCAATTTATTTCGGATTGCTGTTGTGGTTTACAGTTTTGTTTTTCTGTTGCTCAGTTATGACAGCCTGTCAATAAAATGAGCAATACCGAATATATTCAAAACCCGACGTTCATTGATGTTTTATGGAAGTCCCAGGGCACCCCTAACATCTGCTTCTGTCATCTCTCTCTGAAAAGCTCCATGTTCTGTTATTTAAAATACAGTTTGACTTATCCCGTGACTTCTACCTGGGTCCTGAGAGCTTTGTGGCCATTATCTTACTACGCTTCAAGAAGAATAAAAGAAACACACATCTGCCAAGCCACTGATTGCTCTTTGCATCCATATCAGCAGCTAGAAAAACTATGGACTTTATTCAGACAAAAATGAAGGGCATATTTTAAGTCAGAAGAAAGGGACAGGGATGGAGAGGAACTTTAACTTTAGCTAGATTGTGGCTTTATTCAAAGACAGAAGAGAAAATGATGGATATGCCTTTTAATACAGCTTTACACACTTTGCATCTCTCACAAAGGAAAAGTCATTGCTGGGCTGAAATTCATTATTTTTCAGACTTTTGCGGCCAAATTCTCAGGAAAATGAAATGTTTTAGTTAAGGGAAATATAGTTACTGCTTTTAACAGTTTAAAGAGTATATAGAAGAGGAAATGTATAAATGTTTGGGAGGCTTGTTTGAAGAAAGAGAAAGCAAGAGAATTTTGGAAATGATAAAGGTAAAGGTTCCCCTTGCACATATGTGCTAGTCATTTCCGACTCTAGGAGGCAGTGCTCATCTCTGTTTTAAAGCCAAAGAGCCAGCGCTGTCCAAAGACGTCTCCGTGGTCATGTGGCTTGCATGACTAAATGCCGAAAGCACACAGAAGTTTACCTTCCCACCAAATGTGGCCCCTCTACTTGCATTTTTACATGCTTTAGAACTGCTAGGTTGGCCGAAACTGTGACAAGTAATGGGAGCTCACTCCATTACACTGTGCTAGGGATTCAAACTGCTGAACTGCCGACCTTCTGATCGACAAGCTCAGCGTCTCAGCGAGCCACTACATCCCATTTGGAAATGATAGCTTTCCATTTAAGTCATGGTCTATTTAAGATACGCTATCAATGTTATTAGAGGCATATCAGGCCGAATGTCAAGAAACAGGCAATGTGGCCTTCACAGTATCTGCTGTAGAGTTGGAAGTGTCAGAATATGATTCAATCATAAATCCAAAAACTTTCTGTCTACCTAAAATTAAAGACACAATTGAGCAAAGGATCCATTACATAAGGCTCTCAGGGAAAAAAATGCACCACCACATATTAAAATGCTAATTTCATGCTTTGTTCTTTGGAAAATATAATTTAGATTTTCTGAAGTAATAAAAAGATTCAATCTATTATTCAGGGAGTCAAAAACACTTTATATTATTGTGTGCTGAAAAGCAAAAGGTATTCATTTTCTTGATAGCTAAACCTTCTCTTTTTCATAAATCTAAAATGATTCTTGGACTGTGAAAGTAAAAGAGGAAGGAAAAATCAATGAACAGATTAACATTCAAGCCAACGATAGAAAATTAAGTCCTATGAAAATAAAAGGGACTGAATTGTGAATATACATGCTCCTTTCCCAATCAAGAATTTTCTTTTCTCTTTCCCAAATAGTACCCAGACTGAATAAAATCCAAGCTGGGATTTTACCCACTATGTAAAGACAATTCCAGCCAGAAATGGAAGCTTTCATGGTGAGAATAAATCAATAATTAACCTTGGTAAAGAGAGGTCACTCCAGAATACAGAAAACAATTGTAAACGAAACGATCCATCTTGCAATGTTGTGCAGCTCTCCGCACCAAATCTATGGCTTACTAGTTCTGTCCTTGCAGTTCCTGGAAGCCTGAGGCTCATATTGTTTTGACCTAGGCTTCCCCAAAAAGCATGAGGCAGAGTCCTGGCCCCGACAAAACTCCTTTTATTAAACGAATGTGAATTCCTCTCATTCACATTCATCAAAGGCCTGGTAAACAGTCTTTCAAAGGTGAAGTTATGATTACAGACCTTATCTAGCTTGGAAAGCTGCCATGTAAATATTTTCCAAATGGGGTGCTGTGCAAGGAAAGACTAGGCACAGAGTCTCTGAGATTCATGGACAGATCTTCACATTCTGAAATGAACAAACAAATTGTTTTCTGCAAAAGCCCACTCTCCTTTCACTCCTCTTTTATTTCCTATGGGAGGGGCCAATGATCTTCCACCTGTGATGTTACTCCCAAGTCTACCCTGATTTCTGAGTTGTTCTTTTCTTCTGGCAGCTCTGCACATGCACACACTGGGAACAGGCACCAGCTGTTCCTCTGCCTCACTGCTGTCTAGCTACGTAGGCACCTGATCACTGCCAGACAGCCTTAGCCCCAGCTTTGCCTCTGACGCAGAGCCCTCGTCTGAGCCTTTCCCAGCCTCCAGGACTGGCCCATGTTCCTCCCCAACCTCCTCACTGTCTAACTCTGCTGCCAGCTCAACTGGCTGCTGGTGGACCACAACACATATTCCTTCCTTTATCATTCAATTTTATTACTTTAATGGAAACCTGGAGCTTTATTACTCAGCTATCTGTGATCTGCCCTTTGCAAAAAGATACGAACAATTTGCCCTGATGGATCAAATCTCATTAAAGTTCTACCTCTGCTGCATGAAGAGGCATTTAAGCTGCATTGGAACCAACCTATTGTCTTCTCCCAATTTTGGAGGATATAATGTCATCCACTTAATTGGCCTGTGGTTGTTTCTATGGAGGGTATTAAAAACTAAATGCCATCCTGGGGTGGAGGTTAGGCCCGGATAATTGTCTGTAAAGATGATATGTATTACCTGCTTTAATTTTGTTGCACTTAAATTAATTACAGATTAAGGGAGAGAAAAGGAGTCTGAAGAAAAGAACACCTGAAGTGATAATTAAGGAATTTTAGTGCTAAATCAAAGACCACTCTTTTAAGCCAATTATTTTTACTGCATTGTGGAGTTCTTATGAACCAGCAATAATTCTTCTAATTTGCCTACTTGAGCATTGGAAATGTAAGTCAAATATAGATCAGGATCCACACTCCAAAGCTTACTGCTACCCATAAGTTAGAAATTTATAATGCATTTTAAAAAAAACATCAACCAACTTTGTGAATGGGTCTTGCTCTAATACTTTTTCTATTCTCAGTTTCAGTATTACTCCCATCAAAATCATATCGATTTGTGGAGAGCCTTTGATTAGAATATTAACGTAGTATTTCTGATTTACAGTTCAAGAGTTGAATGTTACGATGTGTCAGGTCCAAGCAACCAGGTACACTGGTGAAAGATTCAAGTCAACTACTTTATTGCCTTCTACCTATATTACAAGATCTCGCCAGACTGCTTGCCTTCCCTTGGGAATAAAGAGATAATGTCCCATGGAATCTTGATGAGTGGCTTCAGGCTTCTTCTCTTGCAGATGCACAAAGACTCAAGGCTAACTCCCCACTTGACCCCTCCTTCCCAAGTAGCTCTATGGGATGGGATGAGCTGTGGTGGTGCAGTAGTTAAAACACACAGTATTGCAGGCTAATTTTGCCGACTACAGCAGTTCGATTCTTACTGTTTTTGATTCTCAATGTTGACTCCTTGAGACTCACTCAAGGAGTCAGTCTTGAGCCTTCCATCCTTCCAAGATCAGTAAAATGAGGGCCCAAATTGTTGGGGGCAATATGCTGATTTTGTAAACCATTTAGAGAGGGCTGTAAATTACTCTGAAGTGATATATAGGTCTAAGCGGATTCTGAATCTAGTTGTAGTATGTGCCCAGATAATAATATGTCCAGAGGTTACCAGATAGGAATACTTTGGTAGAATAAGAGAAAATTCAAATTCAAATCCTCACTAAGTAATAAAACATTATGTAGATTATCACCATTCAGTCTGTTTTATTCTGTTTCCTTAGGATTGTTGTAACAACAAAAGAAAGAGGGAACTATTGGTAGAAGAGAATATTTGTAGCTCAGGGTTGAACTATGGGGTCCTTGGTGATCTCTGAGCTTGGTTGTTTCTTTGCAAACATTTCATCACCAAGCTAGGTAATGTCATCAGTGCACAAAGAGGAAATTTCACACTACATGAGTGGTAGGTTTCTATTATTTTTTAATACTGCTTTGCTCATGGATGCACGCACGACACTCCTGCGCATGCGCAGAGGCATATGGGCAGCTAAGCACAGCCTATAGATGTTTAAAACAAAAACAAAAGACAGAATATAGGGCTATCACTTCTCAATCTTACTTGCTAAAGAAAAACTACCTAGATAATTGGGGGGGGGGGGTTGTTGTGTACATGATGTACAATGACAATAAAGGCCGCTGTTGTTGTTGTTGGTTTTTTGTTGTTTTTGTTGGTGTTTAGCACTTTCTAGATATCACCCCAATCTCTATTCCTGAAGGATGGCATATGAAGTACAGTATGCTGCAGTTCATAAATAAAAGGACTGAGAAAGACATGATAATTTTCCAAAACCTTTGAGCATGGAAGAATGTTTCATATGATAAATACATAGAAGTATTTGAGCGGGAATGCCTCGGGGACTCATTCAAGACTTTTATGCAGCTCGATCTCCAAGTTAAGTGGTCTGGAAAGGTATCACTTCCTTGGCATCATCTCAAAGTTTGAACCAGTCAAGTTCAACTTTTCCAGCTAGGCATTTGAGAGAGCAATTAGGAAACCCCCTTTCATACCCATTGCTTGGTTTTATCCAAGCTAAAGCTATTTCTTTGGTTTTCCATTGAAGAGAACACATCCTTCTTGTGTTGGCTTTTACATATTGCATTTTGAGGTCGCCATTAAGTATCTCAGTAGCATTCATTACTTCGCCATCACTGCACATCCAGCATTAGCTTTCTGATTAAGGTGGACAGTTGAAAATGGACAAAAATGTGTGTCTCATACATAATTGAACAGGCTTCATAGAGCAAGTCAAAAGCTGTTATTATAACGTTTTAAAAAAGTAAATGCTACACTCGTATTTTCCACTAATATTCTTGCTGGAAAATATTTAAAATCACTAGGGGTAAGCAACTTTTTTTCTCAGAATTACACTTTATTGAATGTAATCTCCTTGGGGCTTCGTAGTGATTGATGGTGCCACACATTCCCCACTTTTTCTCTCTCTGACTCTGATATCTACTTTTCTCATTCTTTTTCTTTTCTTACGCAGCAGCTTGCCAAGAAAGGGAGAGGCTTCTTTTGCAACAACAACAACCAAAAACAAAAACCCAGCCCAAAAAACAAACCCTGAACATTTGCTGAAATATCTATGAATCAAACAAACATGGCATGAAATGAAGATAATGGCCACATATATCCCTCAGATGCCTATTCCTACTATAAACACTGTTTTGATTTAAAAAAATGAAAGGAATGGAGGAAAGAAGGAATGAATGAAGGAAGGAAGGAAGGAAGGAATGAGGGAGGGAAGGAAGGAGGGAGGGAAAAAAGGAGGGAGGGAGGGAAGGAGCAGAAAGACAGGAGGCAGACAGATATAAGTGATAGAACAAAGAAACAATGAATAAGAGAAGGAGAGAGATAGAAAAAGAAAGAAAGAAAGAAAGAAAGAAAGAAAGAAAGAAAGAAAGAAAGAAAGAAAGAAAGAAAGAAAGAAAGCCACACCTACAAAGCCATGCCATGCCATGCCATGCCAACCAGGCCACACCCACAGAACCAGTAGTAAAAAAATATTGAATCCCACCACTGATCAACATGACTCTACCACCTTTTGGTAGGTCCTGCTTTCCTCTCTAGTGCAAACTTTGTGTTATTAGAAATAGACGATGATATTGTGACTTTTTAATAAAATGGATGTGCCTATTGAACAACAAAAAGGACTTATCTCTCTCTTTCCTCTTCTTTCTGCGCCCTACAGCTATCAGAGGGTGGAATGTTTTCTGATTACAATACATACTTTCTGGCTTCAGACAAACAACTCAAACTACTGTACTGAATGAAGAATGTGGGGAGAGAAAATAGCCATCGTAGTAACGAGAAATAATGTTATCAGTTAAATGTGAATAATACATTGTTAGAAGACGGAATAAGGAATGGAAGCCAGGGCAGAAATGTGATATATACTGTTTACAAAATGCAATGTTATTGCAACTTTTGTGGCATGAGAGAAACAAGGCCAATATCCTGTTTAATTTTGCATAAAGATAAGGCATTAAGAACTAGGGGGAAAAAACCTTTCTGGGAGATTCATTTTAGAAAAAACAAGGACTCGTCGATGGCAATCTGATTGGTTTGTTTAATGATCACCAATCCATTCATAGAATGCAAACCTAGAGAAATGAAATTTTCTTTGATTTCTAAGTCACAGTGCTCAAATCACCTGTAGTAGAAGAGATCCAGAAAGCAAGAACATTGTTTATGCATTGTTTTCTTACATTCGAGTTTCTACCTGCCAGGTTCATTTGTATAAACCAACCAGAGATTAAAAATCAACCCAGAATAATATTGTTTGTTTGTTTGTTTGTTTGTTTGTTTGTATGTATGTATTAATTACATTACATTACATTACATTACATTACATTACATTACATTACATTACATTACATTACATTACATTACATTATGGCAGTTTCAACATGACTGCCACTTGAAGTCCTAATATAAAGGTGCAAATATAATATTATTGAAACCTGGTAAGATGCAACACATGATTTGAATTTAATACTGAAAGGGTATAATCCAGGAGTGGGTTCCGGCAGAGACTACTGCTGGTTCACTCAGGGGTGTGCCACACACACGTGCTTTGTGTTTGATGCGCACTGCATGCACATGCGCAGTACAACTAAAATTGCTAATTGCTCTGCGCATGATCAGAAGCAAAAAACAAGATGGTGGTGCCCATGGAGAACCAGTTCAGGGGCATGGCACGCCTGGGTCACTGCCGGTTCCAGTGACCCCAGCCGTCAAGCTACTAACAGTTCATCTGAACCAGTCCGAACCACTAGGAACCCACCACTGGTATAATGTGTTCAAAAGAAATAGATTCAGTGTAAGGATGGAATATGTGTGTGTATCACAAACATAAAGTATGACTTTACCAGCATGGAAATGTGAGACACCAACAGAAAACCTTGCTATAACTCTTTGACTGAATATTAACAGGGGGGAAATATAATGACATTGTTGTGTATTGCAGGCAACCAAATCGAAGAGAAGATATGAAATTATGGTTCACCAACAAAAGGGTGACTGACAAAACCACGCCCGACTAAACCGCGGTGACAAAACCGCGAGTTCTAAATCATGCCGACGAATGAGCACTGAATCGTGCCGACAACAGTACGGTGACAGAAGCACGCTGTGAACCTAAACCTAACACTAAACCTAACACTAACCCTAACCCTAACCCTAAATCTAACTGTAACCCTAACCCTAAACCTAACTCTAACCCCAAACGTAACCCTAAACCTAACCTTAAACCTAACCTTAAACCTAACCCTTACCTTAACTTAAATCGCCCTTAAATCGCTCTTCTGTCGACGCGCTGTTGTCGGTGCACTGTTGTTGGCGCGTTGATGATGTTGCGGTTTTAGAGACGCGGTTTTGTCGGCGCGCTTTTGTCGTGTGCATTTTTGTCGGGTCACGTGAAATTATAAGCCAGGTAACCAAGGTATCCAAAAAAACAGACTATTTTGGTAATGAAGGATTTCAACTACCCCAATATCGACTAAGAATCCTCTGTGGCAAATCTGGTTCTTGACATGCTTTGCAGACAACTTCATTGTCCAAAATGGGGAGAAGGAAGCTAGGGTTAGACTTAGAGTTCATTAGTACTTAGCAACAGGGTAGAAATGGCTGAGGAAGGAGAAGTTGTAGGAAAGTTGGGGAATTTACCATATTTCAGGCAGAGGTGGCCTAATTATGCTTTTAGATTTCAAGACAGCATCTTCCAATAAACTAAGAGAAGGAACAGGGTGGATTCTTCGGATATTAATTGTGAAGGGAAAACCATTCAAGAGGATTGAGAAATCTGAAAAAATGGGATGATTAAGGAGTAAACACAAACATACCAAAGAGAAAGACAACTGAGAGACATAATTGGCTCAACAGTAATATTTATGAGAAGGACCTGGGCATCGTAGTACATGTGAGACAACAGCATGCTGCAACTGCCAAGGGAACCCATGAAATTTTAGCTACATCTACAGAAATATAATTGCAAGTAGTAGTTCTTTACACTACTCTGATCACTGTCCCAGTGAAGAACTGGAAAAAGCACAGACAACAGCAAGGAAGATGATGAGGGACTTGAAGGCTAAGGGGAGACACAATAGTAGTATTTCAATGGTTGAAGGGCTGTCAGAGAGAAGAGTGTGTTATTCCCTGTAGTATCTGGTGGTAGGACAAGCACCAATGGGTGGATGTTGTAGAGAGGGAGATTCAAACTAGATATAGGGAGGGATTTCCTAACATGGGAGTTTTAGCTGTGAAATAGCCTCCCTCCTAAAGTCACAAATGCTCCATTGCCAGAGGTTATCAACCAAAGAAGGACCAGCCATTTGTAAGGAATTATCTGAGGATTATCAGAGGGAGTCAAGCTATTCTCCAAAGCACCCAAGGGCACGACAAGAAGCAACAGGTGGAAACTAATCAAGGAGAAAGGAAACCTAGAACAAAGGAGAAATTTCCTGACAATTAGAACAATTAATCAGTGGAACAACTTGCCTCCAGAAGTTGTGAATGCTCCAATACTGGAGGTTTTTAAGAAGAGATTGGATAACCATTTGTCTGAAGTGGTGTAGGGTTTCCTGCCTAAGCAGGAGGTTGAGCTAGAAGACCTCCAAGGTCCATTCCAACTCTGATTTTCTATAATTCCTACCTGGACAGGAAACTGAAACTTAAAAGACTTTCAAGATCCTTTCCAACTCTAAGATTGATTCTATGATTTTATGTAAGAGAGTAAGTGCATAAATGCATCTAATATGCTTTACCATGATGCCAGTTATAGAATGGGTTGGGTATGTTGGTTGGTCACAACCAGGCATATCCATTGTTATATTTATCATGATATTATAAAATGAAGCAACCAGGAAAATCCAGGGTTATTGGTTTTTTTGTTTGTTTGTTTTTTTGCAATAAAGAACAAGTATGATATAGTGGTCACAATCCCAATTAAGAACTGACAAAGCAGGTTATTACTGAAGTAAGTCTAACTAAGCCCTTAGACTGAGCATCCAATCAGAGGGGGAGGGAGAAAGAACCACAAGCAATGATGCAAACAAGCAGAAATAAAAACCATCACAAAATTTCAGACTCCCACAACATTTTGTTCTAATTTATCTTCCAGTCTGTTCTCTCCCATATACCTCAATTTAAGAGGTGGAGAGCAGAGAGAGATAAATAGTTATCTGCTATGACACACCTAGTATTTTTTCAGATATCTGACTGTTCATTTTGACTTCGAAAGGCTTCAGCAGCTTTCAAAAGTTTTCACCCTCCGTTTCTGAGGAACTTTATCCTTTTGGCATGCGTGTCATTTCTCACAGTGCTCAAACCGGCTTCTACAATTTTCACAGAATGGCAGTTGTTGACAGGTTGTTAGGGCTGACAGTGAATATGTTTGAAAAACTGTCAAGCAGGTGGAAAAAATATTCTTTCTTTTAAAAAAAAAAACGGAGTGGGAGAAGGAGCTTCCTCTTACATTTGTAACAGCATGTTAAGTCTGTAAGCATAGACTGGGAGCGCACTGACTTACAATCCGATTATGCGCCTTGTAACGACAGTTGGTGTGAATATACGATCCTTCAAAATTAGTGTCAGATTGACACGGAGGAAAGGTCAAAATTGCAAGGTTCCTGCAAAATCTCCTCTACCTCGATAAGCATGATAGAGGCCATTTAATGATCCTTTGGAGCAATTCCACACAGGTATGCTTGAAAATGAAAGTCAGTGAAAATCAGTTTTTTTTTAATTAGCCTAATAGACCTCTTGTCTGAAAATGTGCCTTGGTTTGTCAGGGAAGGAACTAGGAATTATTCTGAAGGCTTCTAGTAAAAGTCAAAGGCAACCAAAGGAAGTGCAGCTATTGCTAGAAACTCTAGGGCTCAGACCAGAGGTCTATTCTGCTGGTTTGGACCAGTTTGCCTGAACTGGTAGGGTAAATCATGAGTGGGACTGCCCACCCACCCTGGCTCTATTCCTGTTGTGGTCTGCTGTCAGCCTGCAAAGCTGGCAGCAGAGTCGGACAGTAAGGAGGTTGGGGAGGAACATGTGCCAGTCCTGGAATCTGGGGAAGGCTGGGACAAGGGTTCTGTGTCGGAGGCAGAGAGGGAATCAAGGCCATCTGGTAGTTATTTGCTGCCTCTGGAGTCTGACATCAGTGAGGCAGAGGAACAGGCTGCTGCCACAAATGAAAATTCTGAAATTTTCAGCTGAAAACTGATAACCTGATTAACTAGTAGAAGTAGCATTTTTGTACCTGCTCTTCAGTGTAGCTGAAGCTCTTCGGTGCAGATTCCAGTGCTTACTACACTGACATGTCAATGACTATAGAAAAAATATATTGGCATCCAAATGAGAAGGAAGGAAGGAAGGAAGGAAGGAAGGAAGGAAGGAAGGAAGGAAGGAAGGAAGGAAGGAAGGAAGGAGCAGAAAGACAAGAGGCATACAGATATAAGAGATAGAACAAAGAAACAATGAATAAGGGAAAGAGAGAGATAAAAGAAAGAAAGAAAGAAAGAAAGAAAGAAAGAAAGAAAGAAAGAAAGAAAGAAAGAAAGAGGAGGGAGGGAGGAAAGAAGGAAGGAGGAAGGAAATCTGAAAGAGACTTGGAAAGCAAAAAAAGTCAATTCTGCAAACATCTCTCCAATTTCACCAAATAATTACACATATAATTTTTGGGGCAAGGGGGGAGATAAATTGTCTTAGCTTTTTCTATGTATTATAGCAACTCCAGGCAGATATTCTTGCATGATTTGCCACCAGCTCAACATAGAAACAAAATCAGCATACGGTGTTAATAAAACTCTGGCTATTTCCTGTGAGATAGGCTGGCTTCTAAATGAATGCATTGATCTCTTTTTCCTTCCATCTCTCCCCCATCTTCATCCCCACCAGTGTGGCTATATTTCACTTATTTGTTTGTGACCGCAGTGGTGATAGTCTCAACCTCTTAATTCCATCGGGAGGGCTCTTCACTCCAGAGAATAGGTAGAGAAATTCAAGATGATGATATACACCAGATTCTTTAAAAACCAAGGAATAGATAATCTGCCAAGTTGTCTCCTTATTCTCAGATGATTAAAATAGCATTTTGCCAAATAAAGAATATTACCCATTAAGTGACTCCCAGGCAGTTTTCCCCAAAGTCGGTGTGGGGGGGGGGGGGAATGCTTCAAATTATTAAAACCCTCAAAACCCAATGACATAGGATGAGAGAGAAATCAAATTCTTCCATCCAAAATTTACTTGATTTGGGGTTCTTTTGAGAGGGTGGGTTACCTTTTTAATCTATTTTTTTTAAATGCAGGGATTTTTTCTCTTAAAAGACTGTCTGTCTGTCTCTTAGTCTGTCTCCAAAATGATGGCATCAACATCTTTCCCAGAGAGTTAATCCAAAGTGGCCATCTAGCTTTCTCCAAGACTGCAATTTAATTAATATGAACACATTGCTGTTAGTTAGCTCACATCCTGATAAATCATCTGCCTTTTAAATGATTTAGATATAAATTTAATTGCATTTGAGCAGTTAGAAACTTCATGGGAAAGAAATAACTGGAAGGCCCCAAAATTGTCACCATCAAAATCCAATATTCACTATTTGAATATTTCCTCACCCTATAATGAACACATTCCAGGAACATCAGGCAATTGGACTCTTAAAATATCAATCTAAAGGTTAGTAGTTATCCTAATTCTGTTACTGTTGATGTCAAAGTAATAATTGTGTTAACAATTCTCCAAACTGTTAATTCAGATTTAATTTTATAGACTTTACTGGGGGCTCTCCTGTATGGCAGAATGAATGTATGTCTTCTCTTATGTATGTATGTAATGTATGTATGTATGTATGTATGTATGTATGTATGTATGTATGTATGTATGTATGTATGTTCCAGCATAACTCTGGAGTGCCTCAAGCTATTTCAACCAAACTTCAAATGACTTACCCCCTGGAAACAAATACTGGGGGGGGGCTGTAAGACACCCCTGGGGTTTGTGTGTCTGTGAGAGTGTGTTTCAGCATAACTCTGGAACACATGGCCCATTAAGGACAGTGAGTGTGGCATCCTAGAGCAACAATTGTTTGTGATGTCAATTCCTTCGCAGCTTCCTCTGGAAAGCCAGCTGTGATGTTCGCCCTCCAGTGAATCAATGGGAAAATGCCTGCTGAATTGGGGGCAAAGAAAGGCCCCTCTCAATGGCTCCATGTCAGACAAACACTTTGGGGAAAAGTGCCAGGATCGTAGAGAGGACGGAAAAGAGGAGTGCATGGGAGAAGGAAGGGGGAGGGATGATGGGCATGGGAGTAGAGGGAAGAATGGCCCCTCTCAATGGCTCCCTGCCAGACAAACACTTCCATGTCTATAAATACCCGGGCAATGCCGGGTTATCAGTTAGTGTATATATGTGTGAGTGTGTGTGTGTGTGTGTGTGTGTGTGTGTGTGTGTGTGTGAGTGTGAGTGTGTGTATGCATGCACACAAAGAAGCAGTGAGAAAGCTAGAACTGTGGATTAAAAGAGTCTCTCGTATTCCCCTGATAACATTTACTCTTCATTAAGGATGACTGAACATTTTGTTAGGTTTGAATTTTTATGTAAACTGATCTAATTTGCAGTTCCCAGAAAAAAAGCAGTTATTTGAAGGGTGCTCATTTCTTCCCCCTCCTCCCACTTCTTTTTTAAAAAAATAGTAAATTAAAGAAATTGCCGCTCTTTCCTCCAAAGCCGTATCTGAAAATGAGCGTAGAGGGAAACGTAACACACACCAGAATTCATATATTTTCAGGAAAGTAGTATGCCAAAAGACAGAGAAAGATTTCTTGCTTGTTTTATACTGCAGAATGACGGAAATAATTTGATGAGCAACACTGACATCTGATCACATCTGGAACTGTAATAGATTACATGCAGATAAATTTGTACATTCCTTTGGGGGGGCATTATGTGTGTGTGCGCACGCACGCGCCTGCCTTTGGGATGGTGGACTCTTGGCCACTGACTGGACAAGTCCCTACAGTTTTCTTGGCAAGGAGTGGTTTTCCATTGCCCCCTTCATAGGGCTGAGTGGGAGTGACTGGCCTAAGGTCACCCAATTGGGTTTGTGCTTATGGTGGAACTAGAACTCACAGTCTCCCAGTTTCTAACCAATGTCTTAACTACTATACCAAACTGGCTGTCTCCATAATTCCTACTCTTCACCCTAAACCAGTGATGGGATTCAAAAAAATTTACTACTGGTTCTGTGGGAGTGGCTTGGTGAGTGTGGCATGGCTTGGTGGGCGTGGCATGGTGAAGGATACTGTAAAATCTCCATTCCTCACCACTCCAGGGGAAGGTTACTGCAAAATCCCCATTTCCTCCCTATCAGCAGGGACTCGGGAGGCAGAGAATAGAGAGGGGCAGGGGCAGTCAGAGGTGATTTTTACTGGTTCTCCAAACTACTCAAAATTTCCACTACCAGTTCTCCAGAGAACTGCATAGAATCTCATTTATTTGCACAGCAAGGGATGTACAAAGAAATCATGACATGATGATTTCTCACCCAATGTTTGGGTTCTCCCAACATGATGAATTGCAAATTCTCCAAACTCATTTTAACCAGCAGGTAGCCAGAACCTGGGTACCAAATGCATCTCATTGTATCTGAGCAAATAAGACATCCCTGTAGACTTCCCAATTATTTTGAAGTGGTTTTGGCCAGAAAGTACATAAACTAAATGATTTTTTTTCCTGCAAACAAATCTAGGCATATTGTTTAATTGTGAAGTTAGCAACCAACCGCAATGCCCACTGCCCCAACCCAATCATTCTTAAAAGCCTTTTTAAGAATTATTCTTATCACCCGAAGTCATTTTGTTGCCATTAACAAGTAACTGGTGATCTAATAAACGTCACAATGAGTTTCATTTAATTAAAATCATAAATATTATTCAGTAATGCAGATTGACGTTTACGCCTTCATTTACGTGACATGGGATTTATGGCTACAGCTTTATTTGATGGAGGCCACAAATAATGGCTATTAAACTGCCACAGGATGGACACGGGATCACATTAATGAAATTAGGAAAGGCATGCATTGATCTATGCAGTTCTCTTGCTCTATTTTTTTTAAAAAAGGCAAATCCTTTTGAAAATCAGATGTTTTATTTTGGCTGCTGGTAGAATTTGCAGCATTCCCCCCCTTATGCATTTTACCTCTTGCTATTCTAAAGTAAAACCGAACACAGAACAAGGAGCAATGCTTTTCCAGATATATCCCAAGTTCCTTTAGCTTTGCTTATCTCAAAAGCATGCTTATAAATCTATTCTGTAAACTCAAACAATATGTCTGCAATAGTGGGTGGAATTTATTTATATATGCACCAAACCTACCTAGAGGAGTTGGGTTTTAAAAATTGCAAAGGTTGAAAGTAGATCTGGTTTTCTTATCTCAACATATTTTTAAAAAAGCCTCTAGAAACAAAATGAACAGCAGTTGTATGAAAACCAACCAACCAAGTCTTAATTTTCATAGGAAACAATGATCACCTGAAAACCAAGCACAAAGTCCAGAGGCAAAAGTTGTTTCTTGGGGAAAAAGATTCAGTCTTACCTATCTCTTTCTCTCCCTCTGTTATTTGATTTTGCAGTTTGCATTTTCAGTCTAAGGTTGCTCAATGCAGTTCCTGTCCTTAAAGTAGCAGTTCCAGTCTCTTTGGCACTACTGCAAAGAATAAGCTATGTGTGTAGGAAGAAAGGTGAGCAAGGAAGTCAAATGTGCCTTGTGGGCACATTATCTAACTGGATGGCATGGTGAAGTTCAGACAAACGCACTGAAAAATGATTAATAGAATTCTTTATTGGCCAAGTGTGATTGGACACACAAGAAATTTGTTTTTGGTGCATATGCTCTCAGTGTAAATAAAAAAAATAAATAGAATACATTCATCAAGAATCATAAGATACAACACTTAGTGATAGTCTTAGGTTACTGATAAGCAATCAAATCATACTAGGAAACAAATAAAACAATATAAATTTTAAAGATACAAGCAACATGGTCATGGTCATAGGTAGAAAGAGATAGGCACTAGGAAGGAAGAGAAGAATAATGATGTCCATCCATCGTGTTTGAAGAGGACCTTGAGATCTAACAGGTTGTAGGCTGTCCATGGTGTGTCCACAGGTGGCTGGTAAGGCCTATACGGGCATGAAATGTTCTGCCACATGTCGGAGAGACATGTGTGGGCACCATTGTTGCAGCATTTGCAACTCTGGATTTGCGGAGGGCTCGCTTCTCTTGTGCTGTGGTTGTTCTTCTGTCCTCAGATGTCTGGTAGCCTTGGTGAATCAGCGTGCGCCATGTCGATCGGTCTTGTGCTAGGGTTTCCTAGGAGGTGCTGTCGATTTCCAGGGACTTGAAGGAGGCTTCCAACGTGTCTTTGTATCTGTGACCCGTCAAAACCGCGGTCCACACAAGCGTGATCGACGAAAGCACGCATTTGACAGCGCGACGAAAAAAATTAAAAATTGAAATAAAAATAAAATTAAAGCAAGCCGATTCACATAAAGGTAAGGGTTAGGTTTAGGTTTAGGTTTAGGGTTAGGGTTAGGTTAAGGGTTAGGGTTAGGTTTAGAGCGTTAGGGTTACATTTAGCATTAGGTTAAAGGTTAGTGTTAGGTTTAGCGTTAGGTTAACGGTTAGGTTTAGGGTTAGATTTAGGGTTAGGTTAAGGGTTAGGGTTAGGGTTAGGTTTAGGGTTAGGTTTGGGGAGGTTAGGGTAAGGTTTTTGCTTTATTTTTACATTTTTCGATAACAGCGCGATGTTTTCGTCGCGCTGTGATGATGTCAAATGCGCGCTTTCGTCGATCGCGATTTTGTCATCCGCGGTTTTGTGGTGGAACCCTTTGTATCACTTCCTTTGTCCTGAAATAATACAGTAATTACTATTTCTGTAGTAATAGTAATACACTCCTAGTAGATAATTTGACAGTGTTTTGGGAATTAGTTGTTTAGCAGAGTGATGGCATTCGGGGGGAAACTGTCCTTGTGTCTAGTTGTTCTGGTGTGCAGTGCCCTATAGCATCATTTTGAGGGTAGAAGTTGAAACAATTAAGGTCTAAGATAGGAGGGGTCTGTAGATATTTTCACAGCCCTCTTTTTGACTCGTGCAGTGGACAGGTCCTCGATGGAAGGCAGGTTGGTACCAATTGTTTTTTCTGCAATTCTAATTATCCATTGAAATCTGTATCTGTCTTGTTGGGTTGCAGAGCCAAACCAGACAGTTATGGAGGTGCAGATGACAGACTCAATCATTCCTCTGTAGAACAGAATCAGCAGTTCTTTGAGCAGTTTGAACTTTCTGAGTTGGCACAGAAAGAACATTCTTTGTTGTGCTCTTTTGATGACATTTTTGATGTTAGGTGTCTATTTTAGATCTTGAAATATGATGGAACCTAGAAACTTGAAGGTTTAAGCTACAACAGCCATTCTACTTTTTATTTGAGTCCCTGGACCCTTCTGGAAATGACCATGCCTTATTTAGGGGTTCGGTTACAGAGACATGAAGCATTTGCTGTCAAATGGAAACCAGCAGAAGCCTTTGAGATTTGGGGTTCCTCCTTCATTCCAGCACATTTTGTTTTGTAAACAAAAGATTATTTTACTGGATTCAAGAAAAGTGTCTGGCTATCAGTGGAAGGTGGTGAACAGGCAGATTGCAAGAGGCTGAAAATATGTAGAAAATGTGAGTTTGGGATTGCTAGGAAGAAACATAAATCAGCAGAGATATTTGGGCACTGCTGTGCTGTGGTTAAAAGCATTTCAAATCATTTTTTTAATTAATATGCTGCTTTCAACTTTTCAAAGAGCTTCAGAAGGAAAGTTGGAGGGATAAATCTGCCCCATTCAGTTGTTCTGCATTTCTTATTTTAATGGTCTACAATTGTTATATTGGATCATAAGAAAGGCTGAGCGCCAGAGAATGAAGGCTTTTGAACTTTGGTGCTGAGTTCCCCCAGTGTTCCTATGAAGGTCTAACTTTTCCTTCACATTCAAGGATCCCTGAGCTAAACAGAGAGGTAAAGCACAAATAGGCAACTTCTGCTATTCCACATATGTTGCTGAAAATTAGTTTTTTCTAGGAAGTACAGTTGCCTCTGAGAAAGAGGCAGAGTAGTAAGTAGAATGTAGAATGTAGAATGAAATGTTGTGTACCAATGACACCACTTCTTGCTCCTTATTGGGGGGACTGCAGAACTCCTTTGGTTAACTGCAGAAAGCAGCTTTACTCGGAACATCCTGAGACAATACCTTTAACACCATCAAACTTCCACATCTGCCTATCCCACTTCCCACTTGGGAAGGATACAATAGGAGGATAAAAATACCAAATCCAGTCTGAACATCTGGCTGACTGTGCAATGATGAATAATAATAATAACAACAACAATATTTGTGATACATTTTAAATGTTCAGTTGATTGAGTTTCATGTTTAATGAATAAAAGTTTATAACAATAGCAAAAACAACAACAACAACAACAAAACCTGCTACATAACACCCCAGACTTAACAATTGTTGATAAGAAAGACAAAAAAGTCTGCATAGTGGATATGGCAGTGCCTGGAGACAGCAGGATAGAAGAGAAAGTATTGGCGAATATAATAAAATACAGAGACCTACAAATAGAAATAGAACGGCTGTGGCAAAGGGAAGCAATGGTAGTACCATAGTAATACGCGCCTTGGGTGCAATTCCAAAACAACTGGAGCACCACTTGAACACCATTGGCATTGACAAATTTGCCATCAGTCAATTGCAGAAGGCAGGTTTAGTTGGAACAGCTTCCATCCTTCAACAATATCTGTAACACCATCAAACATTCAAATCTGCCTATCCCAGGTCCTTAGGAAGGACTCACTCAGTAGACAAAAATGCCAAACCCAGTCTGAACATCTGGATGACTGTGCAATTAATAATAACAATAACAATAAGGAATCAGCAACCCGTATCAATTATCAGTGCCACTTAATAATATTTGTGATATGTTTTTAAATGTTCAGTTGACTGAGTTTCATGTTTAATGAATAAAGTATATGATAACAACAATAATAATAATGTATAATATGTTGACATCACAGTACCAGGAGATGCCAGTCGAAAAAGAACTAGAAAAAAATCACAAAATATTGTGACCTGGCCATCGAAACTACGTGATTATGGATGAAACATGTAACGATACCCATTGTCATCAAGGCACTTGGTACCATGTCCAAGAATTTTACAAAACACATCAAAAAAATTGCAGCTTCCTGAAATAACACCAGCAGAACTGCAAAAAATTGTGCTACTCGGAACATTGTATATTTTGAGAAGATACTTGGTTGATATCTAGGATGCTGACAGCAACTTGTATCAACCATTAGGTCAATGGTATTTGTGGTGCATTTTTGAATTTTTAGATGACTGAGTTTCATGTTTAATGAATAAAGTATATAACAACAACAACCCAAGGGAAAAAAATGTTTGACCAAACTATATACATGCTGAGATTGAGTGAGCTCCAGGAGCTGGCAATGGTTCAGTTTTCCACTTTTTGAAGAAATCTGATCTTTAGACAGTATTATGGATGCAGAATATCCAACCAGAGAGGCTTTTTCTTCCATCCTCTACTTTTGCCTAACAAATCTGCTAGAATTGCCTTGCCCCACAACTGCACGGCCTTACACCAATTTAAATTAGCCACCCTGTTCCCCCTCCCCCCCTCCCCGTGCAAGGCCTATCACAGGGCAGCTGTGGAAGGAGCTGTCACCTTCTTGTCAGGGGAAGTTTTCTGTCCAAAGAGCTTTCGTCCTACTCGTTCTTCAAGGCTCCAAGTGTCAGCTGAAGAGACAGCTGCAGTCACTTGCAATGAATGGCCTCCAATCAGAGCGGGCTGCCCTTGTCACAGAAAGTCTCACCCTGCAGCTAAAACTGTCACTGATCATGTTTAGATATGTATACTGAGGTATCAGATTAGAAGCGAGTATTCACAAGATGAGAGTTTAAAAGAGGCCAAGTTACAAGATGGAGGGTGGAAGGCAGGGAGATAGACTTAATGGAATAGAACTGAGAGCTAGTTAAGGGGGCCTCTTTCTTTCATAGGTAAGTAGGTAGATAGATAGATACAGGAGAGAGGAGAGAGAGAAAGAGAGAGAAGAGAGAGAGAGAGAGAGAGAGAGAGAGAGAGAGAGATGCAGGTAGACAGACAGACAGAATCAAATACCATAGATAGCCTTCAAGATTTAAATTAAAAGCATTATCTCTGCAGTGCCATTTCAGAAGTTTGGTAACAGTCATACTGTAAGAATATTAAGATGGATTATTCTGAAAATGTTACTTCATTAAAATTGAGAGGAATTAAAAAAAATGAAAAACCAGATCCTGAAGGTATAGCTAATGAACCTTAAAATATTAGTATTCAAAATGTCAAGTAAATGTGTGCTCTCTCTTTCTCTCTCTGAGAAGAAGGGAGGAGGAAGAGTAGCGAGATATAAAATATTTTTCAACATTGCTCTTTTAATTTACAGTGAGGGACTATGATAAAATTAGCAACAAAGTTTTGAATCGTCTCTTCCCCTTAAATACTAATATCGAGCACAATTCAAGGCAAATATCTCCTACTGAGAGCAATTTTTGAATTCACAGAAGATTCGTGCACAAACCAGACTGTAATGTATAGAGATTCTGCTGGCCAATTTTCAGAGTTTGAAAAGTAAGATTAAGGAAGAAAAGATGTATTCATTTGTGCAATCTGGAGGTTTTTTTTTAATTCTTCTCTAAAACAACCAGTAAGTTATGTAGACAGATAAAATTTTATTGTTTTTATTGTAAGCCGCTTAGAGTTGCTTAGATGAGATGGCTGATAGAGAAATGTGCTGAATAAATAAATCTCAAGATAATGTTACACAACATTGCACAATGAGCTTCCAGAAGCAACTCTCTTTAGACAGCAATGTGCATGTTTTCAAAGATCTTCTGGATCAGTAGATATACTAAGTATTTAGCCATAGACCATTGTGCAAGAAATTTTAAATCAAACCCCACTTATATTGTTTTCCAATAATTTCTTTCAAACAATCTGGTTCCAATATTCAGTACAGAGATACCTAAGAAAATCAGTCAAGTTTAGGAACTCTCTTTACTAGATAACAAAAGATAGTATTCCTTACTTCTCATTTCTAGATTTTCTTGCTGAAAAATATGGATTTCCTTGACAGTTGTGTTTCCAGATGAAAGAGAATGTTTAGCAGGTCCAGGGGACAGCAACCCGCAGCTCTGAAGCTGCATCTGGCTCTTTCATCCCTCTGCAGCAGTTCCCTGTTGCCGATTGGCACCACAATTGATAGTGCTTTCGGTTAGGACAGGTAGAGGAAAAAGGATGCCATGCTAGGAAGAGACTCTATGGTGGGGGAACTGGACTTCCAGTCAGCAGAAGAAAAAAGACACTGTATAGGAGGAGACTCTATGATGTGGGAACTGGACTTCCGGTCAGTTCCAGAATTGAACAGGGGGCTTCTCTTTAGGACCTTTGTGGCTCTTTGAGTGTTTAAGGTTGTTGACCCCTGAACTGGTCCAAGAGGAGACACATACAGAACCATGAGTTCCAGGAGGCAAAAATGGCCTTTGCATATATGAGACCAAGGAACAATTTTATTATGTTAATGGGAGAATACAATCAAATCGTAAGTATCCTAATCGACCTTACCAAATGCCAAGAACCAAACATATCCACGTGAAGTTCATAAACGGGAAATCAAACACTGGCACATCGACCGTAGCTCTGCTTCTGAATAAATCCATAAGAACATTGCTAACTATTCTTGATTTTATTTTCCTTTAAAAGCTATTTCAATAGAGAGCCATCAGGGCTGTGCAGCTCTTCCAATTTGGAAGCTTAGTGGCATAAGGGAGCAGGAATATAGCCTCTGTCTGAAACTATTAAAAGCAGCTATGTCATTTCCCCGGCTGTTCAGCTTTAGGAAAAAAGAAAGGCAGCTTTAAACAGTTGCAGACAGATGCTACATTTATACTCTTGGGTGCCCAAAATACCTTTGTTTATTTATTCATCACATTTGTATGATCACCCATCTCACAAAACTCAATTCTGGACAGCATACCTTGTTGGAACTGAATCTAAACCACTGCGCAACTCTTTTACCCATCAGCAAAATTCAAGATATGGAATAAATCAGAGGCTTTTGGATATGAGATTAGAAATAACCAGCATATTTTGAACTGTCTCAGATATAGGTAGGGGAGGGGAGGGAGAGAGAGCGGGAGGGAGCGAGGGAGGGAGGGAGGGATTACATGCTTTCAAACTGCTAGGTTGGCAGAAGCTGGGACAAGGAACAGAAGCTCACTCCATTACGCGGTGCTGGGGATTCGAACCGCTGACCTTTCTGATCGACAAGCTTAGCATCTTAGCCACTGAGCCACCTTTTTTCTATTGTATTGTATCATATCATATTGTTTGCTTGCTGCCTTATTTGTGTTCACCAAGATTAATTCTTTGCAAAGCAACTGAGATTAATTATGGTTTCCTTCAACATTTTTTAATTGATTCTCCCAGCTTGCCGATTGATCAAAACATTTTCGCCTTTCTTCTGATTCAAATATTCCTATGATTCTATCCAGCAAAATACAAATATCCACTTCCATTGCCCTCTAGCAAATATCCATTGCCTTCCCCAAAAGCATTATTGAAAAAGCTAATTGCTAAATTCTGAGCGGAAACATAAACCTCCATTTATTGAAGGCTCCCGAGCTCATTTCCATTTTGTGGCAAGCCAACGTATCCTTCTCCATCTTCTGCCGTGAACTGTTTCAATATCACATCTGCCAGTGACACCCAAACAACAGAGCTGACAAGCCAAGCAAGTGTGATAGGACAGAACAATTCCAACAACGTCACCATGATCATAGCCAAGAGACAACATCGCATCAATATTTCACTGCTCTATAGGCTCAGATATTTTTTTCTTTGAAAATGGTAGCAAACTTGGAAAAGAGGAAGATATTTTTCTCACACTCTGAAATTCTCATACAGAGCCACACATCCAGATTTAAACATGTTGTGCCATAAGTGCAACTACGGATACAAATGACTGTAACTTTGTTGCTTATATCCTTACAATTTATATTGATTGTTTCCTGATTGCTTATTTGTATCCTATGACTATCATTAAGTGTTGTAACTAATGATTCTTGATGAATGTATACTGTCTTTTTATGTACACTGAGAGCATATGTACCAAAGACAAATTCCTTGTGTGTCCAATCACACTTGGCCAATAAAGAATTGAATTGAATTCTATTCTATTCTATTCTATTCTATTCTACTCTACTCTACTCTACTCTACTCTACTCTACTCTTCTTCTTCTTCCTCCTCCTCCTCCTCCTCTTCCTCTTCCTCTCCTTCTCCTTCTCCCTATTCTTTTCTATTCTATTCTATTCTATTCTATATCAATGTCCATCCAGGAAGTTAAAAGAGAGTAAGCATTTCCATTAACGGTTAACATTAATCAGTGGAACGGCTTGCCTCTAGAGGTTGTGGGTGCTCCATCAATGGAAGTTTTCAAGAAGAGATTGGGCAGCCATTTGTCCAGGATGATATAAGGTCTCCTGCTTAGGCAGGGGGTTGAACTAGAAGACCTCTAAGATCCCTTCAAACTCTGTTATTCTGTATTCTGTTGCTGTATGTTAAGTTCTTTTAGAGCAGGGGTGTCAAACTCAAGGCCCATGGCCAGAAGTGGCCCATGGAATGCTTAAATCTGGCCTGCAAAATATCAAAGGACTGGCCCACAATGCCTCTTGCAAAAATAGGGAACAGGGTGGGGCGCATGTGTCTCCCAGGCCCCATTTTCAGCCTGTATGGCCTCCTGCAGGACTTTGATGGCCCATTTTGGCAGCAGGGTGATGCAGGAGGTGTCCATCTTGTCTCCCTCTCCCCTCCTCCCTGACCGGCCTGTAGAGGAGAACTACAATACTGATCCTTCCCTTGAAGAAATCCAGTTTCACACCCCTATTTTAGAGGCATATTTGGAATGCTTCTCGTATATTTATCTGGTTATTTAATTTAGATTTCCCTTTTTCTGCTCCGGTGAGTGTTCTCTATTTTAATTTCCTGCAAATTTTCTCTCACACTCCTCTGTACGTGTATGTATACATTCAATGTATGCTCATTTCGGTTCTCTTAATTTCCTCCCAAATAGGTAGGAGCTCGTCTGTTTTCATACAGTCAAAATATGAAGGAAAGAAGTTAAATATTTGAATGCTTCTTCATATCAACAACTCTCCTTCCCAGCACATATCACAAATGATCGTATCCGGTGGGAAGTATTAAAAATACTTTTATTTCATCATAGCTTTTCAATCCCCAAAGCAAATTATCATCCTGGTTCTAGGAAAATTTGTTTGTTATATTTGATTGTCATGTTGGAGTTTTATTACTGCATACTCCTCAATTCAAATGTGTTCTGTAGCCTGCCAAGGGATGTATTGCATGGCAAGTGGCTATATGCATAAATAAAGAAAAGAATTAAATAACTTTTAACTCCTAAAGGTAAAGGTTCCCCTCACACATGTGTGCTAGTTGTTCCCGACTGTAGGGGGTGGTGCTCACCCCCGTTTCAAAGCTGAAGAGCCAACACTGTCCGAAAACGTCTCTTTGGTCATTTGGCCGGCAAGACTAAACAACGAAGACGCAGGGAACGCTGTTACCTTCCCATCAAAGGTGGTCCCTACTTTTCTATTTGCAATTTTCCATGCTTTCGAACTTCTAGGTTGGCAGAAGCTGGGACAAATAACGGGAAGTCACTCCGTTATGTGGCGCTACAGATTCAAACCACTGAACTGCTGACCTTTCTGATCGACAAGCTCAGCATCTTAGCCACTGAGCCACCACGTCCCTCTTTTTCATTCCTAGTAGCTGCAAAACCTGAGTGAACATTTTAAAAATCCTAAACCTTATCGAGATTGTTAAAAAAAAAACTTAAGTAAACAGAAATTCCTGTGCTGTACCTAGATGCTTGATTATTCAGATATTTTGAATGCCAACGCACATCGCAAGGTTTTCTCACATACAAATTATCCTGCTTTTGAATCCTCAGAAAATTTGATGTCAAGTCTAATTTGAACAATTATATAGCCGGTTTCTTTCACCGTAATGACTTTAACCTGTCAAATCACTTTTTCTGCCCTTGGCAGGAATAAAAGCCCTGCCTGTCCGAGGCATGTTTACAACTAGAAAATGGAAGGACGTCACACCCTTTGTGACAATATGACATTCCTTGACAGTAAAGCATCTTTCTTTTTTCCCCAAACAGAACTATATATTGCTCTCAAATAACTGTCTGACTCTGAAAATTTTGCAGCCCGTGGACAGATTGAAGAAGGAAACCAGTTCACTTCCTTTCCCTCTTTGCTTACTTATCAATTATAAATGAAATCTTAGGAAAAAAGGACCAAAGGGAAGGAACTGTGAGCAAAGCAAAACAATCAGGCACAAAATCCACTGCATCATTGCACCAAATCAGAATTGGACCCAGAAGGATTGCCTGTTAAAATCCCCAACCTAATCACATTTAAACACTCTTCTCTTCCCTCCCCCTGCCCCAAAACCTGTCCAAATCAGGCTGTGAGACTTACTTATTTAATATTTATTTGTTATAATTTTATCCTGCTTATTTCCAGTTAAATGAGCCCGAAATGGTTAACAAAAGCCAAAGACCAATCAAATCTCACTGATCAAAAGCATGCACACCATCGCACAGAGTGGAAAGAGCCAAAGAAACTCATAACTTCAAGCATAAAAAGATGCAAACATCAATCTTAATTATAAAGGTAAAGGTTCCCCTCGCACATATGTGCTAGTTGTTCCTGACTCTAGGGGGCGGTGCTCATCTCCTGAGAGCCGAGGTGGTGCAGTGGTTAAATGCAGCACTGCAGGCTACTTCAGCTGACTGCAGTTCTGCAGTTCGGCTGTTCAAATCTCACCGGCTCAGGGTTGACCCAGTCTTCCATCCTTCCGAGGTGGGTAAAATGAGGACCCAGATTGTTGTTGGGGGCAATATGCTGACTCTGTAAACCACTTAAAGAGGGCTGAAAGCCCTATGAAGCAGTATATGTCTAACTGCTATTGCTATTGCTATCTCTGTTTCAAAGCCGAAGAGCCAGTGCTGTCTGAAGATGTCTCCATATTCATGTGGCCGGCATGACTAAATGCCGAAGGTGCATGGAACGCTGTTACCTTCCCACCAAAGGCGGTCTCTATTTTTCTACTTGCATTTTTAGATGCTTTCAAACTGCTAGGTTGGCAGAAGCTGGGACAAGTAATGGGAGCTCACTCCATTATGTGGCACTATGGATTCGAACCGCTGAACTGCCAACCTTTCCAATCGACAAGCTCAGCGTCTTAGCCACTGAGCCACTGTGCCCTTAATCTTAATTATACATAACGTTAAATGAACAAGGCTTGTACATAGAAGAGAGGGAGAGAGGAAGGGGGGAGGAGAGGGGGAGGGAGGGAGGGAGGGAGGGAGGGAGGGAGGGAGGAAGGAAGGAAGGAAGGAAGGAAGGAAGGAAGGAAGGAAGGAATTTGAGATCCCAATCACATGCGCATCTAGACAATTAAAATAAATAAAATAAAATAAAACATTAAAATAGAATCATTATATAACTAAGTACAATAAACAACTTGGAATGATTATACATTTAATTTCACTCTAGCTGGGACTCTGGTGAATCAGGAAAAAGAAATATAAATCTTTCCCAAAATGCACACTTATATTTTTTTAATGGTCTATTTATATCCCTGCTTATATTGGAATGAATGACAATATGGTATGTGTGCAATTGAAAACAGCACAGCCAACCAAAGATTCACACAAACAGAAGAAAAAGAGAGATCATAGCAGACAACTCTGCACACACAACTTATACTCGGTTATACTACTATGCAGCCTTTGCTTGAAATGAGATAAAGCTTGGCCACGTTGCTGTGATTTTTGGCAAAGCATGATTGGATAGCCTTTGATAATGCTCCAAATTATTTACATGAAAATAACCAGAGATCCCCAATCTTGGTAAATATTCTAAGAAAAATCCAGGAAAGATTAAGCACTTAATTGAGGACTTATAGAATACCAAACCTTGGTTGGAAAAAGACAAAAAGTTCCTAGGAGGCAGAAAACAAACGGATTACACTACAAGAGAGCATAACCAGCAACAATTATTCATAAGATTGTGCTATTGGAAGAAGCGACAGAACTCCATTTCGGACAATTAATAGACAAAAAGTAACTGGTACACTCAGAACTGAGTTGACTCACTGGGGAAAAGGTAAAAAAGATATTGGAGAAAAACATGAAGAACTGGGCGCAGAGATTTACAGAATTATAGAATAACAGAATTGGAAGGGACCATGGAGGTCTTCTAGTCCAACCTCTTGCTCCAGAAGGAAACCCTTATCATGACTAGGAAGAATGATCTCTTCTTGAAAACCTCCAGTGACGGAGCACCCACAGGTTGTCGAGGCAATTGTTTAATTAAAATATAATCTAGCCACTGTGATCAGTCTCTTTGGAACTCATCAGATAAATGGCAATCCTGCCAGGGAGGCTCAGTTCTGAGTAATACTCACAATGTTGCCTTCCTGCAATTGTGACATCACAAGCCGGCATCCCTATGGAGCTGGCTTAGTTGTCACCTAACCAAGTCCTATGGCATCAGGGGGCGGTGTCCAGTTTGTAAAGGAGCTACGATTTGCAAGACAAACACTTTGGCAATCAGGAAGGGGAAGCCAAGAGATAGGACATTCTTACTTATGACAGTTTAATGAGGTTGGGAGGAATAGCACGCTGCAGTTTTCCAACTGTGCTCGTAGGAGGCTCTGATTCTTAAAAACTCTGAATTCCTTTAATTTAATCATCTTTAAAAAGCCTGCATCTGTTTTGCTCAGCACAGCAATCTGAAAGTTCACATGTCTGATTTTATAATTGAACATGTAGAGGGAACTTCATTTCAACACCTGTCGAGGAAACTGCCTTTTATAAAGACACGTCTATGGAGATATGCTTGGAATTTTAAATTCTCAAAGCTTTTCGGAGCTCCCTCCTGCCACGTTTCCCTTTAATCTTTTATTAATGGCTTGTGTTCCCATTACACCAATTGAGTACCACATTACGGGCAAAAGAAGCAACACGCACAGAGCACAATTGCTGGAACTTATTTGAAAATAAAGGGCTTGGGTTGATTAAAACTGGCACATTGGCCCCGAGGCCGCTGATGGACATTTTATTATGGGGAAAAGCGGTGGTGTCGTTTTTGACAGCTACAGGATGGGTGGCAAACAAGAAGCTACAAGCAAAAAATAATAATACTTTGCTTCAGTTCCGGAACATCAATCACCAGCTTATTTTTAAGCCAAAACAAAGTGCCACCTTGTTCTTTGTGCTGCCAATGAGGCGTCACTGTTGATATTCAGTGGTCAAAAAAGAGAGGAGGAGAAGAGAGCTGTCAGGCTAGGTCTCTTCTGGCCATTGTGTAAATGACCTTGGGAGACAATGGTCAGGGAAGAGGCAGCTGAGTCCACCGAACCAACAGGTGCATGGCAAGGTGCACTGCTGAGTGTCAGGTGCAAATAACCAGGAGCATTTGTTGACTTCAAATCATAGAAGAGTTAATTATTGCTCCCTATACACAAGTCAATCTAATTTGTGCTAGAATAAGGGTCAATGGAATACAAGAGAGGCTGGACTTCGGTCTCTTGTGACAACGTAACGACTCCAAACTGATGACACATTTAACCCCGCCTTCTAGCTTAGCCTGCTCTTCTTCTACGTTGAGTTGCTTAGACTGTAAAAGTGAAGGGGGAGAGATGTTCTTTCAGACTTGGGTGTGCTTTTGTTGTGGACTACTCCATAAAGCTGACAGCTCCAAGCCTTCTGCAAAATCAGAAGAACTTTGGAGACAAAACTGGTAACGAGGCAAGAGGAGACTTAATCTCATCAGATGGTCCAAATTCGGACATAGTCCCTCTTGCAATCATACCAAGTGTCTAAGACACTTCTGGGTTTTGCTGTTATCTTCAGATGAGAATTTCTTTCCATTTCACTTGGCTAGAGTTAAGGTTGGTTATTGCCACCACCCTTGCACACAGCTGCCTTCTGTTGTGTGACCCCATTATCACTCTCCAAGGCTCTCTAGTTGTCCACTTATCAGAAAAAAGCACAGTATTTATTTCCTGAGGTCTTCTCTTGGGAATTTAAGAAAGGGTAAGAAGCCAGGAAGGTTTCAGGTCACTTGTCAAGACTCACATCACAAGGAACTAATAAGGAAGTAAGAATTCCACGTTCTTAATGACAGAATTAGGGATAAGGTACTAATTTATGGAAACTGTGGTAGGTTTGGTTTTCCAAAATTCTTTGAATGTGATATTGGTTGAAATCAACAACTCAAAGTGGCTAAGCAAAGCAAAGCTTTCCAATTGCCTGGGAATATGCAGGGCAGTTTCTGGGAGATTGGAAAATACAGGGACTCAAATGCTCCATGCAAGAGCAAATGTTCTGTATGCAGAAGGCTACTGGTTCAATGAGTGACATCTCCTTTTCAAAGGAGATTTACTTCTCCTTTGAAAGGTATTTTGAGAGCAAATTCTCTTTCAGAACTCAAATGAGATCTGGTAAGAAAACAAATGCAGGAGATTTTGCACGAGACAAAATCTCTTTATTAAATGAAGATAAAACAATTAGTTTAACAGATTAACAGAGTTGGAAGGGACCTTGTAGGTCATCTAGTCCAACCCCTCAGTCAAGCAAGAGACCCTACACCATTTCTGACAAATGGCAGTCCAAACTCTTCTTGAAAGTCCCAGGTGTTGAAGCTCCCACAATTTCCAAAGGCAAGCTGTTCCTTTGGTTGATTGTTCTCACTGTCAGAAAGTTCCTCCTTGTTGCTAGGTTGAATCTTTCCTTGGTCAGTTTCCATCCATTATTCCTTGTCTGGCCTTCAGATGCTTTGGAAAATAGCTTGACTCACCTTCCTCTCTGTGGCAGCCCCTAAAATAGTGGAATATTGCTATCATGTCTTCTCTGATCCTTCTCTTCACTGGACTAGCCATGCCCAGTTCCTGCAACCGTTCATTGTATGTTTAGCCTCCAGGCCCCTAATCATCCTGGCTGCTCTGCTCTGCACTTTTTCCAAAGTCTCTTTTTTATAGTGTGTTGACTAGTTTATGTTTACCTTCTCTGTACAAAGCAAGTTTTAAGTGGAAAAACAGAAAGGGGGGGGCTTTATGTTTTATGAACGCTAGCTCATGAAAAGTGAAAAGAATACTTAGACCTTTATTTACGGATTTATCCAATTGAATTTTTTTTTTTTTGCCGTCTCTGCCTTTCTTCCTCTCTGACACCTTAATCGCAAATCTGGGAGGCTGTTTTGAAGGAAACATCTAGACAGCTTCAATCCATGGATGATATGTAGGTTCAAGAATGACTTTAGTGATCCTCCCTAAGCCCCAAAGAAGTTTCATCTGTCAATGGGTCTAGTGAAATGTTGATTTCTGGTCCCAGTTCAAAGTATTGGCATTCAACTCTAAAGCATTTGATGACTTGGAAGCACAAGAAGGAAACACCTCATTACATCTTTCTATTGCAAAATTGCTACATGTCACAAAGTCACACAACATTTCTTCATTTAGATATCATTGTAGTTAACTGTGGGTACATTTGTTTACTGAGCAAGCAGCAATGATAACTTAGTTGCTGTGGCCTGCTGGCAGCCAGCGGAACTGGCAGCAGAGTCCAACAGTGAGGAGGTTGGGGAGGAACATGAGCCAGTCCTGGAGTCTGGGGAAGGCTCTGAAGAGGGCTCTGTGTCAGAGGAAGAGAGGGAGCTAGACAGCAGTGAGGCAGAGGAACAGCTGGAGCCTTTTCCCAGTGTGTGCATGTGCAGAGCTGCCAGAAGACAAGAACTAAGAAAGCAGGGTTGACTTAGGAATAAAGTCACACTTTGGAGGTGATTGGCCCCTCCCATAGGAAACAAAAGAGGAGCGAACAGGGAGTGGGCTTTGGCAAGAAACAATTAGTTTCTTCGGTCGTTTCAAGAGTGGAAAGTTCTCTTTGTGACTATAAGAGACTCTGTGCCAAATGTTGCCTTGCCCTGCATTTGGAAATTCGTTACCTGGCAGCTCTCCAAGCGAGATAAGGTTCGTGTGGATAAATATTCCTCTGAAAGATTGTTTGCCAAGCCTTGCTGACTGTGAATGAAAGGAATTCACAGTCATGTAAATAAAAGAGGTTTTGTCGGGACCAAGACTCTGCTTCATGCTTGTTAAGAACACCTGGGTCAGAACATTAGTATTTATATGCATATTGCAAGCTCTTCACACTGCAGTACTACTTTTTATACAAGAAGAGACTTGATTCTTGATTCCCCCTCCCCTCTTATTTGGAGAGTCTACTGTATGAATGATGGATGCTTGGTTCCATGCCCTGCATGTTTGTTTCTATATTTTTATTATGCTACAGCCACCTTCTCGAAAGCAAGGAAGTGCAAAATAAATTTTTAAAAAGTTTAAAAAAATTAACCCTGAAACATATCATCTAATTTTAGTGAAGGCAAACCTACATTTGAAAACATTGTTCCAGATGGGTTCACACATACGCATGATCCAATATATGGGCCAAATCAGATTTTCAAAGCCTTATGAAAGGCAACTGTTGGTAGAAACTTGACAACATTTGCAATGGTTATCCAGGTTAATTCTTGCAGAAGGAAATTTATTATATATATATATATATATATATATATATATATATATATATATATATATATATATATATATATATATATATATATATATATATATATATATATATATATATGCAATTTTTATTAAAATGAGATTTTAAAAAACTGCAGAAAAAAGATTATTGAAAAATAAGTGAAGAGTAACAAAAGAAGCAAGAGAAAAAAAATATTTAAAGAAGGAATTTCTGATCTTTCTAGAGTAGCAAATATTTATCATTTCCACCCTTCCATAACACCTATCACAGTTCCTTTCTTTACATAAGCAAATCTTTTCAATCAATACATTCAACCAAAATCAGCAGTTCGTTTATATCTATTTTCAGAGGGGAAAAGAAAAACCAAAACTATAAGGGTTTCCAGTCTTTTATAATTCCCCTCCTGGATCAAGCAGGAAAGTTAAAATTCTTGATCAGAAAGGCAGCTAAAATTTCCAGTAATTGAGTTTATGAATGCCAGATGCCATGGATGGTACAACATCAGTATAACAATACCTAGATTCCCGAGTCAACCTCTGTATCTGAGTAGAAACACCTACTCCTGCTGCAAGGATAACTAGTATATCTGCCTATAATCTCTACAATACGTAGTGCACAAATTTGAGCTGAGGCGCACGTAGGATGTTATAGAAGCAAAAGGTTATATTTGCTACTTTGCTTTTGGGAACAAAATGTCTCAGACCAGCCATCAATGGGGCGGGCGAGTGAGGAGGAGAAACCAAGCGTAGAAAAACAGTAGTGCGATGTTTTGCCCCAGGCACAAAAGTAATTTAGCTGGCAGTGGGGACTTATTTCAATGTTTATTCAATATTTCAGGGCAAAAGCTTTCATACCTGCGCGCACCACTTGTGTCTATAGTTCATTTTTTCCCCCACACGGTGCCCTTCAGATATGATGGACTTTAATTCCCAGAATCCAAGAGCCAATTTTGACTGTTGGGAGCTTCTGGGAGTTGAAGATCTGGCATACCTGAGGAGCAGAAGGTCAAAGAAAGCTTCTATAAAGACACGGACGCTACGAGAGATTCCAATTTTAAAAGACTGCCCCAGCAGTGATAATTACAGAGGATGGTGCTTATTTTGTGTTAGACAGCAAAATGTGGTATTAGATTCCAAAAAGGGAAAAGACAAAGCATCCTATTGAATGGATTAAAAGCATTTTAATGAGAGATTTTCCCTCCACCTCCCCTGTCACTTATATTTTAGTACACGGCCTTATTACTTTCTCTCCCGGCCTCCTTCCTTCCCTTTTTCTCTCATAGCTGATCATCTTAGTTTTTCACAAAATAGGAGAAATGATGATAAATATGATTAGATGAAGTTTGTATGACTATTGAAACAAATGTTTGGAAATTAGATTCTGTCTCCTATTTTTCTAGTGGCTGTCTTGTTCCTTGTTTCCTTTCCCCTTTATTTATTTTATTTTTTTTGAGGTTTTTTGTGTTATTTTGAGTTACAGCTCATAAGTGAAAAACCGAAGTGTCAAAGGAAAGTAATGTAGCAGCAACGAAATGTTCTAATACTCACTCGAAAGACCCTGCTCCGTGTACAGCCAACAAATGATTTATTAAACACAACAAGATAGGAACTTGATAAAGTCTTAACACTGCAAGGAAAAATGACATACGCACAGCATGAGGAAATCAAAATGATTAATTGAAGAAAAAGCATGTCGCAGAAACAAAAAGAGAGAGAGAGATTGATACTTCATGAGGAATAAATAAAGCACCAAGAATAAAGCATGCTTTAAAAAGGCTTGTGCCTAAAGCATTTATTGAGAACACAGTAAACCTAATGCAATCCAAAGCATTTTTCCCCTTTATTGCTGCGCAGATCAGCTGGCATGCTTCAGGAGTAAAACCTATATAACAAGGTGTGAAATACATGATACCTATGAAAGTTTGCTTCAAGGCACATGCGTATAAGCATTGTCAATGGAGAAGGTACATCCCTGATCATTTTAGCCCTTTATTTAATGTTTGAATGCACATTTATTTATTGGGTGGTTCCAAGCCAACATGAAGCTGAACATTAGCTATCATTCTACGTTTTTTACTTCTCATTCAGGATTGCAGTGTAGCAATAAAAGTGAACGATCGTTAGCAAAAAATCCACCTAGTATACAAAGGCATTTGCATAAAGATCCCATACAAACTAAGTTATATTAACTTCAATTATTGGCAAAAATGATGTACATTAAACAAAAGAGCAAACTAAATAGTGCATCTTTTTTTTTAAGGGTGTCAGAATAGATACCGGTTTTAATATGAAAATATGTGATTATTTCTCCATTGTCTAATGTTTCTTTTAAAGAAAGTCAGGACAGAGCTGCAGTATATTTCTGCAGTCTGTTTATTTTGCTCCCAATCAATTCAACCTATCAATACTCAGCCAGGTTCTGCTACTGAGTAGCAAGTCTTTATATAATTTAAAAAATTAAAAAATTAAAAACACCCCTGGAAGCCTATATGATTGAAAAGCGAAATGAGGACAAAGAAATAAAATGTGCACTTAATGAAAAATGAAGCTCATTAAAACCGAGTTGATTCTTCTCCCTGCAAAAAAACAACAACAACAACCTGGCTTTCAAACTCATTGTTCCTATTTAGCCACCATGATATATGGCAGCAATAGTAAATTAATCCCAATGTTATCCTCTTGTTTAAACTGGGTTTGGGGCCCTCTGAACCTGGAGATGAAATTGCCCTGCAATGTTGCAAGAACAACACTCAGAACTGATCAGTTGGACTAGCTGGTTTTCATTCAAGGCTGTAAAGCAAATAAGCTAAAAGATCATCTCCAGGGTTATTTAAATTATTTGGGATTTCCTTACCTGTATCCTCCATTTTCTGATCCATTAGCTTCAGGGGGACTAAAAGCAACAGAGGAAAAAATTGAACTGACTTGGAAACAGAGGAACGGAAAAACAATACTCAGAGGAGTCATCTGCCCTTAGGACTCAAAGTTTAAAATCTGAAATTTAGGGTGATTTTCTGCCACTCGTAACGTCTCTTTGCAGGGAGTAAAGATTTAGAAAATATACAGAGTTTGCACAAATATTTTGCATTGGAAAGATGGAAGGTAGTTTACTCAACTTCTCCTGGGAACTGTCAGTTCTGTCACTTCAGATCTGGTTCCCTTGGGAGAAACTCAATAATGACTGATCTGCCAAGAAAAACTATTTAGGATCATAAAAATCTATCTAAGATGTAATCTCTCTCATGTTTTGGCATCTAAGCTTGTGAACTACCCCAAATCCACATGTCTTAAAGTTGCCAAGGTTGAAAAATTCTGATGCAGAATGATGGATTTGAAGGCCTCAGGTTGACTCTTCTCCATTTTTCTGGATTGCGCTTGACTTACCATCTCAACTCCTGGTTTACTATTTGCTAAAACTTACTTTATGCAATCTCTCTTTCTGTTGGATTGCCAGCATATAATGTGGGACCACCAACTAATATAAGAGGTTTATGTCCACATCTCACATCATATGTAACTACCTTTCTGAAATGTAATAACCCAATTGTAAGCTAGAAACTGCAAGACGACAAAGAAGGCTGGAATTTCAGCCAAACTGAATTTAAACTCAAGTTACAAAAGAAGTGGAATTTGCAAAGAGCTAGTATAATGTAAAGATTAAAGGAATTGACTAGGCAGTGGTCATGAATGGTGCATATTGTTCTGATCTAGGCTTCCCAAGATCATGAAGCAGACTCCTCATCCTGATAAAACCTCTTTTATTTAGGTTAAAGGGAATTCCTCTCCAGCAAAGTCCAGGCAAACAGTCCTTCATGGGATTTTACAACTACAGACCTTTATTAGGCTTGGGAGGGTTGCCTTGCCGATATCTTCCAAAGACCACACTGTAGCAGCAATTACTTGGCAAGAAGTCAGGAACAGATCTTCACTCTAATGAATTGAACTAATTGTCTCCTGAAAACTCCTCTCCCCTTTCGCTCCTATTCCCTATGGGAGGGGCCATTCACCGTCCACCTATTCCTTTACTCTTGAGTTGGCTCTTGTTGCTTAGCTGTTCTCTTCTTCTGGCAGCTCTGTGCATGAGCACATTGGGAACAGGCTCCAGCTGTTCTTCTGCTCCACTGATGTCTGACTCTGAAGGCAACTGATAGCTGCCAGACGGCCCTGGCCCCCACTCTTCCTCCGACACAGAGCCCTCATCAGAGCCTTCCCCAGCCTCCAGGACTGGCCCATGTTCCTCCTCACTGTCCAAATCTGCTGCCAACTGTGCTGGCCACTGGTGGCTCACAACACGTATGGACAGAACTGTCAGCTTTGCAAAAACAAAACAAAAAAAGACCACCTCTGTCAGATTCCCTTCCTCTGAATGATTTCCATTCCAGGGATCAGGATAAAAAACAAAATACGTTTAAGAACGTTTGTCTGAACTACTTCCAAAGAAACTAGCATGTTCATATGCCTGTTCCAGAGACAACTATAGATAAGGGGAAAACAGAAAAGAAAATATTAAATATATAAGTATATATCTAAGAGCAAGACAGAAAGGGGGGATTATAGTTAGGATAGATTAGCAAAGGAAAGGGAATAAGAAATGATATCAAATTATATTTGGATTTGCGGAAATACCATCCCAAGGAAACATAAACTGAGACCTGAAAGAGACACCTACAATAATAGAAAAGAAAGAGAGAGGAGAGGAGGAAAGGAAGATAAGGAAAGAAGAAAGAAGTAAGGCAAGGAGGATGGAAGGGAGAGGAAGAGAAGGAGAGAGGGTAGGAAGGGGAAAAGGAAGAGTAGGAGTAGGAGAAAAGGAAGGGAAGAAGGAAGGGAAAGGAGAGGAGGAAGGGAAAATAAGGTGGTGTTACAACAGGCGGAAGGGATGGTAAATAAACCAACCCAACTATATATTATAACCTATTAAATGAAATAATAAATGTATAAGAATGATAAATGTAAAGAAGAATAACAATTATGTGAATGTATACTTAAAATGGTGTGTAAAAGAATAAAAAAATTTAAAAAATTTTTTTTTAAAAAAAGATAAGAAGCTCATCCAAGAGAGTTTCAACCTAGGATTAAGAAGAAATGCCCTGAATGTGAGAAAAATTAATCAGTGGAACAGCTTGTCTCTGGATGTTGTGGGTCAGTTATTGGTCAGAAATGGACAGCTTGGACCACTATTTGTCTGGAATAGTATAGAAACTCCTGCTCAAACAGAGGATTAGACTAGAAGACCTCAAAGGTCCCTTCCAACTCCGTTATTCTACATTCTGTATCCTGAAGCAAGCTGTAATATATTGTCCTTTGTCTAGATCATGCATTTTTTTAAAGGATCTCTTCCATATTGCACTCAAACGCACAAAAGAGGCCCTTTTTATCTGTTTTGTCATGTAAATACATGTTATAAGTTATCAATAAAAATAATTCCATCAGGCCTATCCCGAAGCATAATTACCAAAGTCCTGAAACAGCAGGTGCAGCTCAAAAATATGTAAATCCAATCAACTTAAAATTCTCTATTCTGTTTCATTCTTAACATCCATGAATGCAGACACTATTTGTCTACTTAAAAAAATATGTGTGCACTCATTTCTACATTACCAGCTCAGCAATAGCAATAGCACTTAGACTTATATTACAGTGCTTTACAGCTTCTCTAGGGGTTTTTACAGAGTCAGCCTATTGCCCCCAACAATTTGGGTCCTCATTTTACCCACATCAGAAGGATGGTAGGGAGGATGAGTCAATCTTGAGCCTGGTGAGATTTGAATTGCCAAATTGCAGTCAGCCAGCAGTCACCAGAATTTGCCTGCAATTCTGCACCCTAACCACTGCGCCACAGGGGCTTAGCAATTTGTCTGTGGAAACCAGACAGAGTTCTAGAACTGTTATATCAAGGAACCTGGAAGGTGGGTAGATTTATGTGTGTGGAAACCAGCTGGATGAATTTATACCAGTTATTTTCTCTCTGCTTTAGGAAGGAGGCACTGGCAAACCATTTCTGAAAATGTTGCCAAGAAAACCCACAGATTTGTCCAAGAAGTTGCGAGGAGTCAGTACTGAGCTGAAGACATCTCGACTCTTGTCAGAAAAAAAAAGTTGGATGATATAAACCATCTTTAGATGTTGATAAGGTCTACAATATGATAAGCATCTTCACAGAGAGATGTGTGTTATTTTCTTGGCAACAAGGTAGACAAGGTAGTTTATCATTGCTATGTTCGGGGATGGTTTTGTTTCAAAGACAAGGACTAAGCTTTCACCAAAGCTGTTCTGACTTAGGCTTCCTGATACAATAAAATGAACAAGATTAAGTCCAAAACCCTCTTTTTATTTCAAAGGTTGTGAATTATATTCATTCACAGCCCGTAATGAGTTCCAAATAGTAGTAAAGAGTTCTACAGCAGGCTGCCAAAACCTTCGGGATAAGGCTGATAAGCACCCACCTTTATCTTCTTTGAAACACTGCCAAAGACTTAATTGGCAAATAGCTTGTCAAGGCCACACGGAGCAGAGTCCAAACGTATTTTCAGAAGGTACACTGACCAGCATGAACCAAATTGCTTGCTGCAAAGGTTCATGTGCCTTTGTTCCTCCTTTATGCCCTAGGGGAGGGGCCAATCATCCCTTCTGTTTTAACTATTCTTGCCTTCTGGCAGCTCTGCGCATGCCTGCACTGGGAACAGGGGGAGGGCTTGTTCCGCCTCACTGCTGTTCTCATCTGGAGGCAGCACATAACTCCCAGATGGCCCTGGCCCCCTCTCTGCCTCTGACGCAGAGCCCTTGTCCGAGCCTTCCCCAGACTCCAGGACTGGCCCATGTTCCTCCCCAACCTCCTCACTGTCCGACTCTGCTGCGAGCTCCGCAGTTCGCCAGCGGACCACAACAAAAGCACCAGAAGGCAGTACAAGAAGTAATGGGTGGAAACTAATCAAGAAGAGAAGCTAGAACTAAGGAGAACAATCTGTGAAATGGCTTGTCTTCAGAGATTTTGAGTGCTCCATCACTGGAGGTTTTTAAGAATGGAACGGAACAGAACAGAACAGAATAGTTGTGTGGTAGTCCAGAAAAGAAGTACACATAGGGTAAGGTTACACTAACAGAATCTAGCAAGTGTGAAAACATCCCTCCTGTGCTTTCACACTTTGCTTTTACTCTCCCATAAACTAGGGAGGCTCCCTTCTGACTCCAGTCTGAATTTCATTTATCACACTAGCCTGCGGTTCTTCCTCCTTTCTCCCAAGGTTTCTAAAGGGATTCCAGATTATGGTTGTCCCAAAGGTGCTTTTCAAAAAGCAATTGGACTTTCTTGGGGTGTCTTTTTTTCCCTTTTCTTTCTTAGAAATGTTTTGCTTCTCATCCAAGAAGCTTCATCAGTTCTGACTGACTGGTGGTGGGATGGAAGGATTTGTATTCTTTGCAGTCATCTGCATTGTTGGCACTCTGAGCTAGCCAGGAGTGGGATTTTTTTGAGGGGGGGTCTCCGAACTGCACAGAATCTTAGCTAGAGGTTTTCCCAAACCCCTGCGAACCCCCAGCAGCCCACCCCTGGGTGTGTTGTAGACAGGAGAGTGTCGTGTCCCTCCCCCTCCGTTGAGAGAGGGCTGCTCAGTTTTAACATAGATTAAAATTGCTTCTTGAAAAGAAAGTTTTCAAGAGGGTGGGGGAACCAAGAAAGTCCACTAGTCTTTTGAAAAGTTCTCCCCAGGTTATTCTCCCAAACAATTACATTGCAAGCCAAACACTCAGCAAGTGAAGAGCCAGGAATGCACATTCCTGCATGTGTGAATCAGGCCAAAGTCTAGAATCTCTTCTCTTTCTGTCCTTTTTGAGGTTTCTGCACTATTCTGTCTTTTTTTACTCTGGCTGTCTCATGTTTGTTCTTCCTTCTAGGCTCCCTCACTTCAGTCCAGTCGTGATTATAAATGGACTTCCTGGGCTGCCTCTTAATTAACTAATATTATTCCTCAATCTCTCATTTCTAGATCATACTAGTCATCCAAGCAGACCTTGGCTGACCCAAGCTGAGATGCATTAATTCCAAGGGAAACAGTGCCATCTGGTGGCTTGTTTTAATGTCTTGTCTGTTTTAAATAAGGTAGCAAACTTTCCCAACCATTTTTTTCTCAGCTGCTGTGCAAAATAATCCAGTTCTGTTTTGCATCTTAACCCACAGAACTATTTAACTTACCTTCTGCCTTTTTAAAATCTAAGCAGCCTGAAATTTGGAATTCCTCTGTCTCTTCTTTCAGATAATTAGCTTTTCCTAACCTAGATAAATAGTTTCTTCTTTTCCTTGGTTGCTTTTAAACTAAATTTCCTAGGAAATTTTCCCAGGACTTCTTGGAAGTCTGAAATTTTTTACTGAGAAAGTGACTAACAGATTGCAATTTCATTAACAAATTGCTGGCTCAGTTACTAAGCTTCATCCCTTTCTTTTGTTCCTTTCTGAACTCCAAATCTATCTTCTTGTCATTCTCACTCTTTGCTCCACACTTGGAGACTTAAATACCTTCTCACTCTTCCTGGCAGGTTTAACTCTATGTTTCATATTTGAATACTGTGGTTCCTTTCTGCATAGCCTCCAAAACAGGATGCAAAACATTAACAAACAATAAAGGACAGCCCTAAATACTATCTAGCTAAAATTACCTGCAGCTACTCTCAGGAAATGTATGACATCGCAATGAAGCCTCCTAACTTGCATTTATGTTAAAATTAAAAAAATGATATCCTTTGGGAGAAATTGCAACTGCAAGAATTTTTTTTAAAGAAGCTGCCATTCTAATCTTCATCAGAAGACGGCAGTCTAATGCTTAAGGCTGTTTCAAAGCTTTCTATATGAAAGAAAATATAGTCTATTATTCTATCCTATCCTAGTCTCCATTCCATTATTCTGTTCTATTCTGTTCTGTTCTATTCTATTCTATTTGAATCTATTCTAAGTTTTCCATTCCATATTTCTATTTCATTCAATTCCATTGTATCATCTCTCATTTTATCTTTTCTCATTCTATCTTCTTTATTATTTTCTGTTCTGCCTTCCATTATTCTGTGCTGTTTTGTTCTCAATTACCTTATTCCTTTCCATTGTATCTTGTCTCATTCTATATTTTCTTTTCCTTTCCCATCCCATCCCATCCCATCTGTTCTGTACTGTTCTGTTCCATTCCATTCTGTTCCATTCAATTCCATTTCTTCCACCTCTTCCTTAATATGGGGAAAAAAGCATTTGCTTTTGGGGGGAGGAAGGGGGAAATTACCAATTGATGATGTTTAAGATATTTCATGGAAAGTATCACCACTGGATATCATTGGTGGATCTCCCAAAATGCTGTGTAGTGTCAGAGCTGGCTAATCCATGGACAGAAGACCACTAGGTTATGTACAGAGTTAAAAAAAATATCTGAAACCCATTTACAAATTATTGCTAAGAAAATTTAATGGGGGTCATCAGACCCAAGTTCAACTGGTACAATAAGATAAAAAGAGTAAAATCATACCTGCCTGTTGCTGGAAAATAGTAAAATAGGACTTAGGGGTGTCTTATGGAAGTGTCCTAGAATACCTAAGACTGGGAGGTCCATTATGGAGAGGATATATATTTTATGGAGCTATGCACTGGATCCCAGCATGAAGAGAAACATATTATTCAATCAGTTCGAAAGACAGAGTTGAAGTTAGTCGTAATAACACTGTGTGCAGTTCAATTTCTGAGAAAATGTGGTGGAATCTCCAGCTAGGATGGAGGTGATGTGAAGAGGGGGCTAAGCTTAGAATCCTTGCACAGTAGAAAGTGGTGCAGGCCTTTCCTTACTCAGAGTCTCTGGAGCCTTATCTGACTGTTGCCAAGAGAATGCAGTCAATCAGATGAGATTCCTGTAAATAGACTTTGCAACAATTGACTTTGATCAACTCATGGTGTGAACTTGGTTCCATGTGCCTAGGGTTCACCTAGGATGAAAAAGACATCTTTGTTTCTAGTCTTAGGAGGCTTGAAGATTTATATTAGATTTCTCTCAGTGGTGTGTTTTGGCTCACCTTATTCTCAGAGGTGATGAAAAAAATGCTCCTCTTGTTGCTTTTTGATACAAATATTTCCATCCTTTCTGATTATCTGCTCTTGATCAAGGAATGGGTACAGATATGAGAGCACCTTCCTTCAGATTCTCTTTGATCCAATTTATAAACTTTTTAAAATAAATTTTGTAGGAAAAGAGAGGCATAGCAGGGTGATGGAGTTAAGCATGTCATCAGCTTATGATGACATAACTTATGACGTTATGTTCCCACAAATGGCTCAAGTCGAACCCTTCCTGAATTCCATTGACCCTTATCTGATGCCAATTTAGTGCTGAACTTTAGTTGACTAGATTCTTGTATATCTTATTCTTGAATAAACCCTCTATGCTGCTATCTAACAGATGGTTCTAATTCTTTGTGCCTGACACTTTTGCTTTATATTATTTTTGCTTTTATCTTATTTTGCTTTTTTAAATCTTATTTCACTCTTTCCACTCTGAGCAAAACCAAGCGGGAAAACACATCCCTCATTTGCGCACAAGGGAAATTTCTCAAAAATTTCTTCCTCCTGAATTAATTTTTAAAGCAAATTTTCTTTCATCAGTGTAAAGCAGAATTGGTAGAGAGAGAATGCAGGAAATTTTATCTGCCCAACACTGAAAACACATTGAGTAATAATTGACTGGAAATGGACCAATGAAAAACATATTACTGTAGTCAAAGCAATAGACAGGAAAACCTTAGCTAAAAGAGAAAAAATATTTGGAGAAAAGGCAAAACTGTACATGGTGCATACAAAATGCATGAGGATTTTCATACAGGGTTTTTTCTAAGAAGAAAAACATAAGTTAATGCAAGAATATTATACAGTGAACTGAAGATGGAAAAATTTGAAATTGACATTTCTTTGAAAGTGACTATGAAATTGCCTCTACTTTGAATAGCACTGTCTCAGGTCATGTTGCAATTTTTTTTGGCAACTTTAGGGCCTTTGACTGGAGTAAAAGATATCAGTGAAAGATGCTTGTCAAATCACTATCAATATCACCTCCCAAGAACTTCTACTGGAAGTCGCTTATGAATGTTTTGTGTCAAGTAGCTGGAGAGAGATTCACCTTTCTGTCAATCCCACAAGTTTCTGTTCTGACAGTTAATATCTCAAATTTTATAAATGCCATCTATGTGTTTTGTTTTTATTTATAATTGTAGGGGATGGAAAGGCCTAAAAATATTCAAGGTAGTTTTGCCCTCACTCTGGTGTGTGTGTGTGTGTGTGTGTTTATTCTGAAACATTGATACTGAACTTTGGATATAGTGCTTATATTAACAAGTTTTGGCTTTTAGTGCATTTCTTTCTACAAAAAATTGTTCTTTCCATCCTGTTAGGACTTCTCAGAAATGTATGGTGACAGTTGGCTTGACTGACTTTGAAGGAATCTTTATATATTTTCTTTTTTTTCCCCTGTCAGGTTTTTGTACATACAGTACTTGTGATCTTGCATGTCACATCAGCAAAATGGACAGAACTAGGCTGCCATCACAAAAACGGCCCTAGCTTTATCTGAAAATAACTAGCTGCTTAGTTTTTAAGTCCTGTTGGCTATTAAACTCAAGAGGTCCTCATGTTTCCAAGACTCTGGAGACATGTGAATAAGATTATAAGAGCAGTGATGTTTTTGAACTTTGGTGTTCGAGAAGATTGCTGAGAATGCCATGGACAGCCAAGAAAACAAACCAACAGATCATTAAATTAATCAACCAAGAATTCACACTGCAGGTACCAATGTCCAGGATCAAAATATTCTATTTTGGACACATTATGCAAAGACCCAACTCCCTTGAGAAGGCTCTGATGATGGGAAAGGTAGAAGGAAAAAGGAGAAGCCAGGTAATAGGATAAAAGAGTTGGAAGGAACCTTGGAAGTCTTCTAGTTTAATCTTCTTGTACTATTTCAGACAAATGGTTGTCCAATCTCTTCTTGAAAACCTCCAGTGATGGAGCACCCACAACTTCTGGAGGCAAGCTGTTCTACTGATTAATTTTTCTAACCATCAGGAAATTTCTTTTTAGTTCTGGGTTGGATCTAAGGTGGATAAATTTAGTTTCAGTAGTGATGATTGCATTGTTGGAAGAGCTGAAGAATCAAGTTGGGGGCCAGATCCTCATGGAGAAAAATCTAGGTAATTGCTAAGAGTTGACAATGACTTGACACATCATCATCAAAACATTAAGATACATGTCAGGCTGGGAGTCATAACTTGAGAAAAGAAGACAAGGTACAGTTTTTATTTTTGGGGAGATACATGCCTGCAAGTTACTGCCTTGGTTAATGGCATGATGGTGTGAAGATGCGTAGATCCGTGTTGGGAATGAAAAAGGAATGAGCAAAGTGAAAAGGAGAGGCTTTCAAAACATATTTTCAATATTCAAAGCATCCATTGAAATGTTTTAGACTTCCAGCTGAGGGAAAGCATCAATGTTTATTGTTCAGATGGAGCTGAATATTTAGTGAGTCCTCTTTACAGAATGCATTCAGCTTTTCAACTAGCTAATACTTTGGAGAAAGGAATCTTTAAACCAAATTGAATCGTGTTACAGTGTTACTATAGCAGTGTCCCCTCATCCTGAATCTCTTTTAACACCCATTGATCTTTGCCAGACTCTCATTGGTGGGATTAATTAATTTATGAACTTGTCATTACAAGCCATTGATTAAAATGTCTTCTTTTAAAGATTTAATTATGCCCAAAGATAAAAGATTTGCTAATTATTGTCTTTTATCTAATTGAAGCTTTGTATTACAAATAAAGTTCAAAGGTTTAAGACAGTTGCCCTTTCAGCCATTTGGGCAAAAGATTGGAATTTAATTAGAGGAAGAAGTCAGGTTCTCCCTTTCCAGCCTCTTCACATAGAATCTGGGAGTGATTCTAGTGATAAAATTGATGACAGCTCAATAAGAGGAAATCTGGACACTCTTTTAACCTTTCTGACTTTCTGATGTTTTCTGACTCCAGATGCATCAACATACTGAAAACCTAAAACAGTAAATTCTGTCAAATGTCTTATTGTCTTATTTCCATTTACATTAATCACATTTACCATGGTTTTCCTCAACATCTAATTCTTATATATTAGGTAGGTATATAGAGATGGTGGGTGGGTAGGTGGGTGGGTGGGTGGCTGGATTGATGGATGGATGGATAGACAGATTGATGGATGGATGGATGGATGAGAGTTAGAGTGATAGATGCAGCCGTGTAATCCTCTAAAGTCTACTACCAGTTCGGTGAGTCTGCTATCAAGCGTGCGCTTTGCGTGCATGTGCACCTGAAGCATGCCCGCACACCACTAAAAAAGAAACATTTTGAAGTCTTCTGAGTCTGCAAAGGTAAGTAGAACAGCGAGGGGGGGAATCCACTGTGCCACCCAATTTAGATTAGCTAGAAAGCAGGAAATACGACAATTCTAGCTAATATAAATCGTGTGTCACCGCTGATCGTCGGAAATACCAGTTTGCCCAAACCAGTAGCATTTTTTACCACTGGTTGAACTGAGATGGCAGCATTTCACCCCTGAATAGTTGGATGGCAGGATGGATGAGAGATAGATGGATAGTTGGATGGATGGATGGATGGATGGATGGATGGATGGATGGATGGATGGATAAATGAGAGGTAGGTAGGTAGGCAGGCAGGCAAGCAGACAGACAGATATATGCTCTACTAGCTCTGTGTTATTTTTTTAAAAAATGTTTCATTTGCCAATTAAATTTGAACTGCTTGTTCTGAAATTACAAAACATTCTGAATAGGTATTTGGCTATAATAAATGCTCATTCTACTACTTAATAAAACTGCTTGACATTTATGAGTATAATTAAAACAAGTTTAATCAATCAATCAATCCATATAAATCCATTCAAACTGTACTTTTGAAATCCTTTCTGATTTATGCCAGAATTTATGAAGCTAGCTGTAACCCTTTCAGTGCTCATTCCCATTTTTTCAGAGCACAGAGAAAAATGTGGCTAACCAAGGAGAACCACCCAAAGGGTTCCTTCACTAGGTTTTTCCCATCAGGCTCCTTGATAACATCTTTAATTTAGTAGGAATTCCAAGTAGCTTTTCTACTTGGTGAAGTTTACATACGGGTTGCATATGTCCAGCTACAATTTAAGTTGTTACCATTTGCAAAGTTTCTAGATGCTCAGCATTTTAAAATTAGAAGCCATCTCTACTATGTTTCACCTCTGCTTGGACGGTTCTTTATTTTTTGTGGCTTTCATTAAACAATCCTAGAAAGCTCTAGAACTGAGTTATTTATACGATAATAAAGGCAGGATATAAATCAAATAATCACTTAAACAGGATATTCATACTAAGAAACAAAATCACCTTAACAGAACCAACTTAACTATACTGTTGGACTGAAACACACCATGGTCTAATATTGATTGTTCATGAGTAGGTGTCAGAATATTCATGAACTGGAATGGAGACATGGTAGCAAGGTAAGCCAATGAATAGACAAGGCAAGTAAGTGAGCCAATGAGGGCTGTTTGGAAACAGAAACTTAAGCAAGGAGTCTAAGTGTGGCTTAGCTCTGAACTGAAACTAAAAGAAATTCATTCTCTGAAAAACTTGCCTGTGTTTGAACCTGCTTGCAATCTCTTCTCTCTACCATATTGGAATAATCTGCTGTTGGTATTGTACATTGATTCATGTGTATATAAAAAAGTTAATGAATCCTGCTGAATCAGTTATCTGTGTGTGCTTTCTGGATTTGATTTTTGCAACAAACTCTGACAGTAGGTTGCTCAAGGATACCTGATGCTGATGTGTACTGCACTTTTTTTTTAAAAAAAATGATCTACACCAGATATATCAGAGCTTGGTGTTAAAGATGGTGGCCTGGAATGAGTAGGGAGGAGAATGAGATGGGTGAACAACTTCCAACAGGAGGCATCTCCCTGTAGTGTCCAGAGAAGGTTGCATTTGATGTGCATATTTGATCTGAAGCCAATTTGATTGAATCTCCAATTGGCAAACTGGTTTGAATCAACAAATTGGGATATCTTTGATTCAAACAATTCAGACATCTATCTGCACAAACATCTCGTTAGAATTATGAAGTCTAAGCCAGAACAATGGAATCCAATAATTCTGCTCAGCTAGCTAAATGAACTTTCCAAGTTGAAATAGAAGTCTAAATTCAATCAGACTGCAAATGCAAATCATTGATTTGAAACTGATTGTGCCTGGTTCATGCGCCCCCTACTCTTGGATTCTTTTAACTTCTCTTAAATCATGCACAGTAGCAGTGGTGGGTTTCTGCCAGTTCACACCAGAACGGGAGAACCGAATGGTGAAATGGACCCAGAAGCTACACCATTGCTCGCTCCCACCGCCAGTCCGCACTATCCTAGCCCAATTCGGTGTCAAGTCCCATACCTGGGAGTGGAGGTGATGAACGGAGAAGCATGGAGAGGTCCAGCGGCACAATCTACCAGACAGCAGAGGCAAGCTCAGGAGTTTTCTCCTGGATTCCCCTCTGTCTTGCCTCCTCCGATCTCCCAAAGTTCTTTCCCCAGCGTGTGATAGCTTTCTACTGGATTCCTCTCTGTCCTGCCTTCTCTGATCTCCCTAATTTCAGCCCTTAATCCTCCAGTTTTCTATTTTTGGGAGGTTTTCCCCTCTCCCCCCCCCCTTTCATAGGAGTTCCAAAATATTTTGCCACATGGCTTGGGGGGGGTGGTCATGTGACTGAGTGTGCATGAGTTATGTCAAGTTGGCCATACCTGCCCAGTCACATGACTGCCAAGACACACCCACAAAATAGGCCACACCCACAGAATAGGTTCTAAAAAAATTTGAAACCCACCACTGCACAGAAAGAAGACTCAACTCTTCTTTCTCTGATATATTTTTATTTCCTGATCGGTGCTACTAAGAAAGTGATGAGAAAAAATATTTTTGCTTCTCTTCAGTGAGATTTACCTATTCTTCTTTTGCTACAATTCAATTTGCATTGGGCTTGCACATTTAGTGGACAAAAAATCACATCCATTTTTGATGCTCTCTGCATGCACGGGAGGTCCTGAGCATGTGCGGAGGTGGTGCGTACATTCACATTCGCGAAACAGTAGCAAAGTTAAGTAGAGTTCACCCCTGGTTTGACCCCTAAGAATATTTTTAGAAATGAAACTGCTTATAGATAGGTATTTATTTATTTTCTATACCTTATTTATTTATTTATTTATTTATTTATTTATTTATTTATTTATTTATTTATTTATTTATTTATTTATTTATTGTCTGTCTAAGACGTTACTCTTATACACTGAGTATTAGTGGATATTATATTGACCACAAAAGTAATGGTTCCTTTATAAGGCAAATTGCTGCCATCTAGCATTTAAATCCCATTCTTGGATTATTGTCACACAATTTGATGGACAGGACTGGTGATATTAAAGAAAATATTTGTTCTGCCTCTGAAATAAGAGTTTTCATTGGGTCATACTAAGGAGTTATGAGATGTCACACATGGCACAAACTTGAAAACCCATGACATAAGGTCATTGAGCCTTTTCAATGCATTAAATATCATCAGTCAATAGCCAATGGACATTGTGCAATACCAATGACACTCAGAAGGTCAACAATCAATAACCAAGACAGATTCAAAGTCCTTTCCATGAAGACGGGGGGGGGAGGGTAAGATGCAAAAGACAGCAAAACAACATTATAGAATTAAATCACTGAGACTACTTCAGCTTGGAACAAAAACTTATATTCATAAAATAATGGTTATTATGAAATATTGTTCTGTTTTTTTAAGTAGATTTCATATTGCAGTCCTTACCACAACTATTAACTATATTTTTTATCTCATATTTCAGGTTTGAGGTTTGAGGGAGGAGGAGAGGGAGGAGGAGAGGGAGGGAGTAAGGGAGGGAGAGGGAGAGAGAGAAGGAAGGAGAGGGAGAGGGGAAGAGACAGAGAGACAGAGTGAGAGAGAGACAGAGATACCTGTTTCCTACAGAAAAGAAAACACCGGAGTCACAAAACCTGGGTAGGCATGGTTGGGTGGTCATGTGACCGTGTGGGAGTGAGTGACGTTGAGTTGGCCACACCCGTCCAGGTTGTGTGGCTCCCAGTGCTTTCTTTTCTGTGGGAAATGGATCCCAATGGCTCTTTGAGTGTTTAAAGTTACAGACCCCTGACTTAGTTGAAGAGAAATCTAGAAGAAGCTTTTCAAAGTTTTCAGAGAAACCCACATTCATCAATTCACTAAAAATGATGCTGTTGAATTCCTATTACATCTGTCAAGGTTTCGTATTTATCTAACCCAGCTACAATTAAATTGATCTTACTGAAATCTGTATGGTTTTGCTTCCCATCATGACTTGCCCCATGATAATCTTAAAACAGTCCTAATTTCTGTCTTGACCCAATACTGTGGCATTAACAGGTTTGCTTTAATCCACTGAGTGAATTCATAGGTAAAAAGGGATATTTTCATGTCAGAGTTCATATGTGTTACTGCCTTGGCTCTAATAATATAAGGAGAAAGATTTGGGTTTTTTTCTATGCACTAATTCCTCTCTTGTGTCTACAGCTTAGTTCTGATGTATTAGTTTTCTTTCTCCATGATTGCTTTATCAATATTGTCTGCAATATCTATCCATTTTATTGCCTCATTTTGCTTGTGCCATCATGTCTACATCAAGAAGAAGATACCCATATAACCATTGCGATAACCCAGAGGAATTTACCTCTCTGATCTTTCACAATTAACTACTTCAAAGAGTAGCTGCAACTGAATATCACACATGTGCATAAATGCAAGGAGGCAGATTTGTGACATAGATAGAATTGTTTTTTCATTGTAGTTAGCCTAATTTTAGTGGGTTATGAACTGGGTGGGATTCAGAGCCTAAGAGACAACTATAGTCTTTAACTCCTCAAAATGTGTGCACCAGTTAGAATGAGAAGGATTAATAATCAAAGAGCAACAGAATTAATTTAAAAAGAATAAATAAGGATTAAGTGTGCAGAGAAGAGCAAGAAAGATGATAAAGCAGGGGTGTCAAACTGGTGGCCCATGTGCTGGGTGGGTCATATACAGGCCACTCCCACCCCAGCTCCGCGAAGGGAAAAACATCACAAAACGTCACATGACAGCAACGTGACGCAGCGAGTTTGATACCCGTGTGATAAGGGGTCTGGAGGCCAAACCTAATGAGTAAGAAAATTAGGTATGTTTAGCCTAATGAAGAGAAGGATTGGGGGGGGGGGGCTGTAGCACGATTGTTGTCTTCCACTACTTTAGGTGCTATCATAAAGAAGAAGGGGTCCATTTATTCTCTAAAGCACTTGAGGGCAGGACAAGAAGTCATCAGATGGAAGCTTGGTAAAAGAGAGATGTAACCTAGAATTAAGGAGAAATTTCCTGACTGTGAGAACAATTCACCAGAAGAACTGTTTGTCTCCTAGTATTGTAGGTGCTCCATCACTGGAGGTTTTCAAGCATAGACTGGACAGCCATTTACTGTCAGGATGATGTAAGATCTCATGGCTTGAACACTTTTTAAATTCATATTATTGTACTTTCCTTGTTTATTTTTATTGTTTCATTGCTTTGCAAGTCTTATGCTTATATTTTTATTATTATTTCCCTCTCACTATAAAATAAATTTAACAAATAATAATATTTGTTAAAATATTCTTCTCTTGCTTCCTAGTACCTACCTCTTCCCACTTATGACTATCACCATGTTGCTTGTATCTTTAAAAATTATATTGTTTTATTTGTTTCCTAGTATAATTTGATTGCTTATTAGTATCTATCACTAAGTGTTGTGTCTTATGATTCTTGATGAACGTATTTTATTTTATTTTTCTTTATGTACACTAAGAGCATCTGCACCAAAGACAAATTCCTTGTGTGTCCAGTCATACTTGGCCAATAAAGAATTCTCTTCTATTCTGTTCTGTTCTGTTCTGTTCTAGAAGCCCCCTCCATTCCTTCCAGCCCTATGGTTCTATGATTCTGTAATCTTAAGCAGAACTGGAAGAAAGAGAGCATTCATTTCACATTTTAATGCCCACCTGATTATTTGCATTTCCTGAATTCACAAGTGAAACCAAGCTGCAAATTCACATATAGTACCTATGCATTTTGCCAAATCCATCTTCCTTCAAAGCAATATGCATCTTTGGAGCCAAGATATGTAAAAATATAACATACAAAACTCAATACATACTTTTAAATAGTAGGTCTCAACCTTTCTTTACTCCTTATGTTCAATCAATCCCTTGGTGAAAAGATTTAGTCCAAGGTACAAACAAACATTTGCCAAAAGTATTTTATATGCTTGCACGCCTTCCATTATTATATTTATGGGTTAGCCTACATTTTAAGTACTTAAACATTGTAATGATATGGTTGACAATATTTTTACTGCTATAACTGTAAAATGAAAACAAATAATGTTGTCAGCAAGAAAGATGTGATCAGAATTCAATTTACTGGTAAGAAATCCATGGCTGCATTCCCCTGATTAGCATTTTAGTCCAAAAAAAAAGACAAATCTCAAAGCTGTATGTTAAAGTTACACAGTGCAAGGAAAGATATAGAGCCGAGGTGGTGCAGTGGTTAGAGTGCAGTACGGCAGGCCACTTCAGCTGACTGCTAGCTGCAGTTCGGCGGTTCAAATCTCACCGGCTCAAGGTTGACTCAGCCTTCCATCCTTCCAAGGTAGGTAAAATGAGGACCCAAACTGTGGGGGCAATATGCTGACGCTGTAAAACCACTTACAGAGGGCTGAAAGCCCTATGAAGCAGTATATAAGTCTAACTGCTATTGCTATCTCAGTCAAAAAACAAACAAACCGCATCACTATACAACTCTGTCCTAACTGAGCATGTTCCTTGAGAAACATGATGATGTAAAAATAATGCTAAAAAATAAATATAGCCTAAATAGCATTATAACTGCTGTCCGACTCTGGAGATTCCGGAGGCAGCACATAACTTCCAGATGACCATGGCCCCCTCTCTGCCTCCAACACAGAGCCCTCATCAGAGCCTTCCCCAGACTCCAGGACTGACCCATGTTCTTCCCCAACCTCCTCACTGTCCGATGCTGCTGCCAGCTCTGCAGGCCTCTGGCGGACCACAACACTAAGAGCATGAGTGTATGGGAATTGGGGGGAGTATCCCAAGCTTATTGTCATCATCTTTCTCTCTTCCTTCCATAGTGAGTCACACAAACATTCACTGAAAGAACAACATGGACCAGAGAAGTCAGTGCAGTACAGTACCGATAGTTCTCGACATACAACCACAATTGGGTCCAGAATTTCCACCGAAAAATAAGTTGGTTGTTAAGTGAGTTTTGCTCCCAATTACAACCTTTTTTGCCATAGTTGTTGAGAATTTCATTGAATTGTTATGCAACCCACATAACTATTAAGCAAATATGGCTTCCCCCATTGACTTAGTCAGAAACCAGCTGGGAAGATAGCCAAGGGTTGTCACATGGCCCCCAACGATGATGCATTCATCGTAAATACAGGCTAATCATCAAACACTAAACTTTGATCAAGTAGGTATACTACAACAGCCATGAGTGCGAGAATCAATTGTAAGTCACCTTTTTCAATGCTGCTGTAGCTTGAACAAATGATCGCAAAATGAATGGTTGCAAGGCAAGGACTACTTGTATCAGCCTCATGGAGCAACCAGGACATCTTCCATCACCTGTCAAACAATACTCTGAGGAAGAACAACTACCAAGAGGAACCAAGTTGACAGTGAAAGATCTGCTTCAACTGAACAAGTAAGAACATCATCTACACGTCCATTGTGCTGACAATCTACCGTGTTTTCCCCAAAATAAGACAAGGTTTCTTTTGGCCCCTGAAATAAGCACTTGGCCTTGTTTTCGGGGAAGTCTTATTATTTTTGAGGTGCAGGAGGTGGCGAGCATGGTCACCTCATGGCTGGTGCTGTGTTGCAATATTTTCAGGGAGGGATTATTTTTAGGGGAGGGCTTATTTTAGTGCATGCGCTCAAAAGCCTGATTGGGCTTATTATCCAGGGAGGTCTCATTTTCTGGGAAACAGGGTAGTACTACTCCTTTCTAAAAAAAATGTTAGCAATGAACCACAGCCTATCTGCCATTTTGCAAATGAGTAAGACAGAATGCAGAAAGTTTTATATGTATACCAAGGTCTGATGTCCAATTATTAACACAGATCTGAAAAGTCTGTTATTATGGGGCCATCATCATCATCATTATCATCTTTTAATGACCCCATAATCTCTTGTACGATGGAGTTTGGGCAGCAGAATGTTGGCTTCCTGTCACTTCCTGTTGCCAATGCGGAGTTTTGTTTAGCAGATATATTCTCAGTGTGCCCAGAGAGAGAAATATCTGCTTCTACCTAGATTCGAACTCACAGGCTCCTGATTGTGAGGCGAGAGCGCCACCTCTAGGCCACCGTACCACTCGGTTTATTATGGGGCTATCACAACTACATATAATCAGGATGAGTTGTATATAAAACAGAAACACAAACAAAATGCAAATAAAACATTTTAGAAAGCCATTCAGAGAAATGTCAATGAAAGTATGCAAGCAAATATTCTTAAAAATGCAAATTGATGCAAAGTAAAAATGATTTTGTTTTCTTGGGGGGTGGGGGGAAATGAGGAATGCAAAGAAGACAACAATGTTGACATGTTTCCCTGGTCATAATTTTATTTTCTCTAGGATCAGGTCTTTGAAAAAGGATCTCTTAATACATTAGAATTATTATTCTCCCCAACCCACCTCCAACAAGTTTCTTAAAATCTTTGAGATGCAAAGACCCAGTTCTAATGAACACATCAGGTTAATCATCAAGCAAGAGTTAAATCAGCCCATATTGATAGCTTTACAACAGAAGGTACTCTTTAATAAAAGGAGAGGAACCTCATTTAATGCAAACTATGAAAAAAGAGGAATATTTTAGCCTCTAGAGTTCAAAGATAGAAGGAAAAACTGGTACAAGAGAAGAGGCAAATGGGATGGAAGGTATGAAGATGTGTTTGATTTCTCTTAGACCGGTGCAAAAACAAGCTATAGATATGGATGCAAATGAGTTCTTCACAGTTCCTTTTTCAAAACCAAGGGGCAATCATGCGAGGCCCTGCGAGATCCAGGATGCACAGACAATCCCAATTTACATTTCAGAAAACCTGGCAAAAACATACAGCAAAGAAAGCCACATTGCATAAATCCCTCCATAGAAAACAAACTGACAGGTTGGGCTAGTTCCTCTTCATGGTCAGGCCAACATAAATCAAATGCAACAGGCAATGAAATTATTAGAAGCTGTAAGGCAACAAAAGGAGAGAGAGAGAGAGAGTTCAAAATGAAAGATGCGGAAGAGTAAAGATAGATGTTTCTGTGAAGTAAATAACTTATAGGAATAGGGGATTCTTAGCATTTTCATTCAGCAAGCAAACTTCATCAGTGAGCAGCTGAAAGAGGGAATAGATGCTTTTGGTTTAGAAATAGCAATAGCACTCGGACTTATATACCACTTTACAGTTCTTTACAGGGCTCTCAAAGTGGTTAGCAGAGTCAGCATACTGCCCCCAACAATCTGGGTCCTCATTTTACCCATCTCGGAAGGATGGAAGGCTGAGTCAAGCTGGAGCCTGGTGAGATTGGAACTGCCAAATTGCAGGCAGCCAGCAGTCAGCAGAAGTAGCCTGCAGTACTGCAATCTAACCACTATGCCACCACGGCTCATAAGAGCAGTTATAAATGATTTGCACAAGAAGCAGATGCTTTCCTGAATGGTGGAATCATGCATCTAATTATGTGGATGCCAACTATACGTGAATGTCCTTTCCACCTCAAAATTAGTTGAATGTGATTCATTCTGAATGGGAGACAACAATATTTTTCATCATGCAGGAGAATGTTGGTATTCTCATAATCAGTTGTCACAACTAGATGGAAGCATCTAAACAACCTTGGCTCATCTCAAAAACCCAAACAACTGTTCAGACTGCTTAATGTTTGGAGGTTCAAACAAAAAATAATAATAATAATAAATCAGAAAAGGCAGTAAAAAGCATTTTTGTGTTGTTGTCAAAAAGCTACATTTACGTGTTCATTTTACTCTTCCTCAGCACAAATTTATCAATGCATTGTTAGGCCATTTGAATAGATTTTTTTAAAAAAAATCTATTTTCTGATATAAAAATATGAAATATTTTGAACAATCAAAAAAACCCACTATGTGAAGATCGTGGAGACTCGGTTTCAGCTAAGAAAGTTCATTGGGTGATTTTAAGTCAATCATTTAGCCTGTCGCTGTACCATTCCCTGAACACTTTTGAACTCTTCCCCAAAGGCTGATTTCAAAGCTATTTTTTTTGTAGTGCTAATACAGTAATCTCTCTTATATGTTTGCAATGCAATTGTAATTCAGAGATTGTATATTGAAACTCAAGGGATGCAGTGGCTCAATGGCTAAGACGCTGAGCTTGTCGATCAGAAAGTTGGCACTTCGGCAGTTCGAATCCCTAGTGCCACGTAACGGAATGAGCTCCTGTGACTTGTCCCAGCTTCTGCCAACCTAGCAATTCAAAAGCACGTGAAAATGCAAGTAGAAAAATAGGAACCGCCTTTGCTGGAAAGGTAACAGTATTCCATGTGCCTTCGGCATTGAGTCATGCCGGCCACATGACCACGGAGACGACTTCAGACAGCGCTGGCTCTTCGGCTTTGAAACAGAGATGAGCACTGCCCCCTAGAGTTGGGAATGACTAGCACATATGTGCAAGGAGAATGTTTACTGAAACTAGAATTATGCTTTTCATCCTACAACTGCCTTTATTTTTGTTGGGGGGAGGGATACAATATCCAGACATTAACATTGTCAGAAGTCTTTTGAAGCCTTGACATCTGCAGAAGACCTTACGCAACCACGTAGAAGGATTGCAGAATGCAATCCTTTGTAACTATTGTTTGTCCCCATCTCTTTTCTCCTGGAGGGGAACTTTTCATGCAAATCTCTCCAGCCAAGTTTTGAAATTTTAATAATTTCAGTCTTCATGTCCACATGTTTTTAAATCTGGTATTCCTGTACTTGCAGTGTTGTTTCTCCATCAGAGTCCAGTTGAAGTTATTCTTCAAATAATATATGATATATTGAATAAATAGTAACTTCTCTTTACGAAGTTGTCATAAGGAACAACATTGGCACTCGTTCATGTTCTGAAACACCTTTATCCCTTTCACTCAGATATCAGTCTCCGTCTCCTCCTCTTTTTCCTCTTCCTCCTCCTTTTCCTCCACTTCCTCCTCCAGAAGGGTGAGCACACACAAAAGAAAATTCTACTGCCTTGAATATAAAATGAATTAATAAGCGCTCCCTCCCTGCTCCTTTTCTAATTATCCAGTCCCAATTTAAGTAACCAAAAATTCAAAGATATACAGAATTAAGAGAAGGAATAAATATACTGCTGAAGTTAACAGCCTTCTGTAATCAGAACTGTTTAGAGCAGCTTTGTTTAGTACTAAATAAATTCATTAAAGTGCAGTTACTAGTATAATAAATGTAGAACTCACTAATTACAACACTCCATTTTAAATGCAACTTCAAGGGTCTCAAGCGGCCTTTAAAATGGTATAAAACCCCAGCCAATTCAAATTTAATTAAAACTATCCATGTAATTTAGTTTAAGTTTACCACCAAAGCAGGGGGACCAAGGCACACAGTAACACTCCACTAACTCTGGTTCAAATCATTTATTATGATGACAGCGTTAAAACATTTTGTTCTTGGCAAACGGATTGTGTTACATGTCAACCTAAAGAGGTGCCTGCTGGAGCAGACAAAAACTCCTCTTAAAGTTGGGCCCTTTTTCCCACAGGGCCAGCTAGATGTGAAGCTTTCTAGGAGAACCTGGGGGCATTGAGATTTCTTCTGCTGTTGCTCTGAAATAGAACGAAGATGCAATTTCTGAAGCCTCAAACTGTGATGGAATGTTGGCTGGATTCCCAGGAGGGAGGGGCTGTTTTCCACAGGATGAAGAGACATCAGAGCTTGTGTGGGAGAAAGGGAGCAAGGGCAGCTCCTCCCTAATCATTCCCAGTGTATATGTTTTATGCAGCGGTGGGATTCACTTACCTTCCCAGCTGGTCCACAAATGTGAGCGCACTCCCGCGTGCCTCATCTGTGCATGTGCACTGCCTTCTGCGCATGTGCAGTGCTCGCACATTATGTCGGGGCGGGTGGGGAGAGAACCAGCTGAATACCACCTCTGCTTTTATGGTGGAAATAATCTGTCTTAGTTTGGTACGATTTCTGTCTATAGGTAAGAACCAATAAAGGAAACTGCTTTGAACTGAATTTGAATTGAGAGTCAGTTTGGTCTAGTGGTTAAGGCACCAGGCTAGAAAGCCGGAGCCGATGAGTTCAAGTCTTACCTTAACTATATGAAAGTCGGTTGATTGATTTTTGGCCACCACCAGGAGACTGCGACATCTTAGCCATGAAAGGCCAGTGGATGACCTGGGAACAATCCCCCAGGCAGATTTGGAAAAACCGCCACCTGAAATCTTGGAAAGCTTCAGCAAAATGCCTTTATATTCCTTAATCAACACCTCAGATCCAAAGCTCTAAGAAAAAGCTTAATTAGATTTAAGAATTCATCAGTCTTTTTGGGGGGGTGGACTAGATGACCCACAAGGTACCTTCCAATTCTGTTAACCTGTAATCTCTGTAATCCTCATTAACATGAAATTTCTTTCCGATGCCTAAACTAAGTAAGTCTGGGGATGAGAGTAAGAAAGGAAAGAGGGTTGAAGGGCTATAGCACAACATGTCCAACGAAAGCAACCCCTTTGTGAGTCCATTCGGGGGACATTGTCATAAATAACTCCTAGCAAACACCTTTGTCTTTGATGAAGAAAGCTATCTCTTTGCCAATTCAAGAGGTAAGAAATTGGAAAAATTCCTTTCTTCCACAAAAAAAAATAAATCTAAACCAGAGAATTGTACAGTCATTGAAATTCTTTCAATTCTGTTCCTTCCATCTCAATAAATCCAGTTAAAGTGGGAAACGTGCTGGGAAGCATCACTTTGGCCCTGGCAACAGCTGACCGGCAGTCTATAGAAACAGTCTACAACAGATGAAGGAGGTGGTGGGAAAAAAGGATCATTAGCTACTTCTTTCTCGTCACTGCAGCAGAAGGACCAATAGACACAAGATCACAGTGCCCGTCCTATCTTCCTCTATTGCTGCAAATTAATTGAGGTGACGGCTGACTCAGGAGCAGCAGAAGAAGCAGAGAGCAGAGTCTCCATCTTCTTTGTCCCTTCTTTCCTTCTTGTCCTTCTGCATTGCTTCCATCCATCCTTTTTGTCCTTTCTGCATTGCTATTCTATCCAGGTGGGGATCTTTCTAAAAATATTTTTAAGGGTTTTATAGTGAAGCTGTAGGGGACGATTTGGGGCAATTCTCTCTCCTGCATTCTATTACAGGAATGTACTATTGGTACTTGCTTTCATCATGTTAGTCTTTAAAGTAAAGGTAAAGGTAAAAGTTCCCCTTGCACATATGTGCTATCATTCCTGACTCTAGGGGGCGATGCTCATCTCCGTTTCAAAGCCGAAGAGCCAGCGCTGTCCGAAGACGCCTCCGTGGTCATGTGGCCTGCATGACTAAACACCAAAGGTGCACAGAACACTGTTACCTTCCCACCAAAGGTTGTTCCTATTTTTCTACTTGCATTTTTACATGCTTTCAAACTGCTAGGTTGGCAGAAGCTGAGCTCACTCCTTTACATGGCGCTTGGGATTCTGTTCTACCTACCTTCTACTACTGCAGAAAAGATTCTCTAGAGTGCTGGGCAGACAAAACTAAATAAATAGTTTGCAGATATAAGGAGGTCTCCAAGTTGACTAGGATGGTTTACAAGGAACCAACCATCATATCTTAGCTTCTTCACTTGAGTCATTTTAGGGCCTGCACCAGAAAAAAATAAAAACCAGAATATTGTCAAGTAAAACTTGTAGCAAAGCTATTTTTGCACGTGCAAATGGATATATAAACATGCAAAATGATAGCCACAAATAGAAGCACTCTCCATAGTTAGTTACCCAAATGAGATAACAGTTTTGATGTCAACTTGTCTTCAATTTTTATGTTGCTATTTTTTCTCTCACAACAGCTGCTGGTAGGAAGATGACTGTAGAAAGAGAGAGAAAGCCGTGTTTCGCTTTTGCCTTCATGTAGATGAGGTGAGAGAACAGATGATTCCTAAATGAAGGGCTTAAAATTATAAGAAGAGAGTCTGTTGGCAATAATCAAAATAATTCATCTTGGCATAATAACGATAACAGTGCAGCTGGCTGGAAACATAAGAAAACAAAAATGAACAGAATCAGAAGCGTTTGGAACAAAATAAAAATAAAGCTAGCACTTTCCTGAAGTTACCTTGGGCGGGAAAAAAACAAGGAATTGAGCCTCTTCGTTCAATTTTCAAGTTTTATACAAGATCAGGATTTATGGACTAATTCAACTGAGGACAAATTCTGAAAGAGGAAGATAGGAGAACTTGGAGAAATGAGGAAGTCCTTGGAGCTCTGAGTGTTTGGTTGTTTTCTTGTAGATGTTTCATTATCCAAACTGGGTAACATCATCAGTGCGAGATTTATTTTGTTCCAAATGCTTCTGATTCCATTCAGCTCTTCAACTAGCACTGATGGCTTTACCTAGTTTGGGTGATGAAACGTAACAGTAACAGTAACAGAGTTGGAAGGTACCTTGGAGGTCATCTAGTCCAACCCCCTGCTCACGCAGGACACCTGTACTAGGGATTCGAACTGCCGAATTGCCGATTTTTCTAATCAACAAGCTCAGTGCCTCAGCCACTGAACAACCAAGTTCAGAGAGCACCAAGGATCCTTCATTTCAGCCCTCAGTTAACAAATGTTCTTCTTTATTGGAACTTGGAGAACATTCTTGGATTTGAACCTAGTTCAATCCTCATTCTTATATTGTGCCTATTAAGAGCTACAGCTTCAAATAGGAGCATGCCAAGTTTTAGAAGACTGCTGGGCAGGATACTAAAATTGGACTGAAATTTTCAGCAGGGATCAATCAACTCTAGTTTGTTTGATGGGTTACAGATAAGGGGACTGTGGATTTACATACAGTGTATAGCAAAAACACCAAACTTAGTCTTTTATAGATATTACAGAACTAGAATCTGCAAGCCATTCATGGTGTGCAGATAGTTTGAGATTCATATTTGGCTTTTCATGGTAAAGGAAATGAGCACATTGTGCAAGTAGCTAAATTATACTACAGGGTATTCTTTCTACATCTGTTCTTGGATCTCCCTCCCTCACAATGGGTTTAATGGTAGTCAGAAAGGCTGGAACTTGGTCAGAAGGATCTTGAAGGGAAATTCTTCATGATCTAGAATATTACACCAGTAAGAATTACTAGGAACAATGGATGGGAGCTGAACAAGGAGAGATTCAACCTGGAAACAAAGAGGAATTTTCTGACAGTGAGAACAATCAATCAATGGAACAGAAGTTGCCTTCGGAAGTTATGGGAGCTTCATCACTGGAGGCTTTCAAGAAGAGATTGCCTGCCATTTGTCAGAAATGGTGGAGGGCCTCCTGCTTGGGCATGGGGGGGTGGACTAGATGACCTACAAGGTCCCTTCCGATCTGTTAAATTTATCTTCCTAACTATCCCACAAGACTGTAGAAGAGATGAAAGCTGGACAGTCTTCATAAACAGGATGAATTCCTTCCCTAACTTGGGGACTCTGTGATATTTTGGGAGTAACACTCCCAGAATTCCCCTGTGCTTTCTAGTTCTCAAAACCTCTAAAAGGTAACAGTTGGAGGAAACTCATGAGAAAACATCAGAATGAAATTCTGGAGAAAGCTCCTCACACAGTTATACCAAAGTAATGTCCACGCATGTAAGCATAAAGAAGCAAGTTACACGAGGACTTCCTGGGTGGGACCTTGCTGATGGTAGCAGCTTAACAGAGCTGCTCCCGAGTTCCTGGTCGTGTTATCTGTTTAGACATCTGACAGATACCTTATCCTTCAGGCAAGAAGGGAAGGAGAGAGATCCAGCTGGGCAAGTGCCTTTTTGATCTTTGCAGCTTTTATGTCTGCGAAGAGAGGGGGGCCAGCCGAGGCAGAATCATCTCCGTGCCGGAATCTCCAGCTGCTCTTCGCAGCAGCACAAAGTAAGATCCTCCCACTTAGAACAACATTTGAGCTATCTGATTTTAATACAAGCAGAGCCCGTATTTGAGAACTTCATTTGTTTATTTAAATCCTAGCTTCATTTTTACAAGATCTTCCTTCGTTAATTTGGCTTGTTAAAAAAAAAAAAACTTTTAAAATGGCGACGGTGAATTCTCCGTAACAACGCTCACCTTCTTAATCTTCTTGTAAAGAACAGCTATAAAACTTCAAAGGAAAGGAGTGATTCATCACTCTGCCTTATAGCCGGCCAGCAGATTTTTACTAATTAGTTTCACTTCTACAAGATTCTACAAGACTCTCTTTTATCAATTTTGCTAATATATATTTCTAATATAGAGAAGTCTAAAATGGCGATGAATATGCTGAGCTGCTTCGTTACAATGCTTTTTTTCTGAAACCTTCTGAAAAGTCCTATGGAGCTAATAAAGGGGTGATTTAATACCTCTTTCCATAGCTGCATAGCGGGCCAGTAGAGTTTGATTAATTGCTTAAAGATAAAACTTGGAATGGCCTCAAAACTAAATCCTGGTCTGAAACCCCCTCCAGCCCCCAGAAGTACCTCCCCAATACCTGGTACAAAGTCGCAGCCTCCACCCTCTATGCCCCCTACTGGAGATTTGCTAACGAAAAAAAAATTTTGGGAAACTTTTAACAGTTTGACAATCAAAGTTGAAGATAGACTTAGAGATTTTAAAGAGGAGATAAAAGAGGAGATAAAAGAACTTAAGGAGGACTTGTATGGTAAAATTGACGCCAGGGTTGCTAAAATGAAAGATGATATGCTGGGACTTGTAACTGTACTGACAGAACATGTTTCTGGAATTGAAGACAGTCTAGAGGATCTTAACGAAGCTAATACCAATTTGACATCGAAAACTGAGGTGGTGCAACAAAAAATTGAAAACGCTGAAAAAGAAATTATTATGATACAGTACAGGCAGATGGAGCTGGCATTAAGAGTAAGGGGGTTGCGTGAGGATAAACAGGAGAACTTGAAACAGATTCTTTCAGAAGCTTTTGATTGTCTGATGGGAAGACCGGGGTCTAACGTTGACTGGCACATCTATAAAGCTTATCGCGTTAATTCTTGGGTGGCAAAACAGAAGCAGCTCCCCCGAGACATAGTTATATATTTTACTACATTAGAGCTCAGAAACACGATACTACAAGAGTCTTATAACACTAGGCTCCAAATTGGGGGCCAGGATTTGACTGTTTTGAAAGAAATACCACCTCAAATGCTAAGAGCCAGGAGAGACTATGCTTTTTTAGTGGAAGAACTCAGAAACTGTCAAATACAGTACAGATTGGACGCACCATTTGGTATTATACTTACATTTGACAGGCAAAGATATCGTCTCAACTCCGTATGGAAAGCTCGAGATTTTTATCACAATATTTTGAAGGCGGGACACCCTGCACCATCTGGATCCGGAGAAAGATCACAAGAAGGACAAGACAGACAGCAAACCACACAACTACCAGATAAGATGGACCATCTCTCCCCCCTAGAAGGGCAAGGCGTTATGGAACAAAGACCTAACCGTATGACTACCAGATGAATGGAAAAACAAGCTAAAAGGCAACAACCTCAACGATCACCGGCCATCGATCAAGGAGTTACAGCAACAAGTTCAGAAGCCATGGGAGGAGCTAGGCCAAAGGTTAAACAGGCCATGCAGGAGGCTCTAAAAAAGCTTCAGGCAACCAATGATGACAACTAAGATTTTAACATGGAATGTCAATGGACTGAATTCTCCACTGAAGTGAAAGAAAATATTTCACTATCTTAAACAGTTTAAGAATGATATAATTTGTTTGCAAGAAACTCATATTAAATCAACTGATCAAAAATATCTGATTAACTCAAAACTTGGTCAACATTTTGTAGCTTCTGCTATGGAAAAGAAAAATGCTATGGAAAAGAAAAATCTGCTATGGAAAAGAAAAAAGTATAGTTGTATACTTAAGAAAAGATATCAAAGCTGAATTAATTGAAGCAGATCCCTTTGGAAGATATATCGTGTTAGATTTAATCCTAGAAGGGAAAAAGACATTACTTTTGGGAATTTATGCTCCTAATCAACAGCAAGACGGATTGTATAGAAATCTTCATGCTAAATTAGTACAGTGGGACTATAGGTCTTGTATACTATTGGGTGATTGGAATGGCATGATAGACACTAAAAGAGATAAGAAGACTTCTCGCCCAAATACCAAGATGCGAGCAAAGTTACCCAAACCTTTTTTTGACATGATGGACGACTTTGAACTGAGAGATATTTGGCGAGAAAGAAACGCAGAGGAATATGATTTCACTTTCTTTTCTGACAGACATCAATCCCTTTTAAGGATTGATTTTATACTAATCACTAATGACTTGCTTTCTAGGGTGAAGAAAACAAAGATTGTGGCTAGGGTCCTTTCGGATCATAACCCAGTTTGGATGGAATTGGGAAGGGCAGTGCAAGCAAGAAGGTCTTGGAGATTGAATGAAAACTTATTTAGATATGAAAAGTATATTAATGATTGTAAAAAATTGTTATTTGAATACTTTGTTTTTAATATGAATAAGGGTACACCTATGGAATTTGTATGGGATGCAAGCAAAGCGTATATGAGAGGAGTGCTGATGAATATAAATAAAACACATAGATACAAACAAGGGCTAAAACGAACAGAATTGGAAGAGGAAATTAAGAGGAAACAGTTTGGAGTTAACAATGAATCCAGGCGATACAAAGTTTAAGGAAGCAATAACCATATTAAAATCTCAATTTGACATGTTGATCTCTGACCAGGTAGCTACTAGTTTATTATATGCAAAACACAATACTTTTTGTAACGCAAACAAACCTGGCAGATGGTTAGCTTATCAGATTAGGGAAAAAAGGAAAACTCGAAATATATCTAAAATGACTTACAGAGGGAAGGAGGTGTTTCAACAGGATGAGATTCAAAAAACATTTCAGGAATTTTTTACAGAATTGTATAAAGGGGATAAAATTAATGGTTTAGATATAGACAAATATTTAGATAAAGAGAAAATACCCTCAGTTAGAGAAGAGCACAGGTAAAAATTGAATCAACCAATAACCTCAGGGGAAATTTTACAGGTAATTAAGCAGTTAAAGTTAGGGAAGGCACCAGGTACAGATGGTTTGACAGCGGCTTACTATAAAAATTTACAGTTAGAAATGGTAGAACCTCTTAGAGAATTATTTAATAAGATTCAAACGGAAGGCAAGGTGCCTCCATCTTGGAAGACAGCGTTTATATCTTTGATACCAAAAGAAGATCAAGATACTACCCAACCAAAAAATTATAGACCTATCTCATTACTCAATGTAGATTATAAATTTTTTACTAAAACACTAGCAAATAGGTTAATGCTGGTTATTCAACAATTGATACACACCGACCAAACAGGTTTTATACAGGAGAGACAGATCAAAAGTAATGTTAGATTAATTATTAATGCATTAGAATATCTGGGAAAGAACAACCAAATTCCTGCTGCGTTCATATTTTTGGACGCTGAGAAAGCCTTTGATCGAGTTAATTGGCAATTTCTGTTGAAGATATTGCAAAAAAATGCAGATAGAAGATAGTTTTTTACAGTCAATTAAAGCAATATACCAACAGCAAACAGCACAAATCATAGTCAATGGAAGTTTAACAGACTCTTTTCAAATTGGAAAAGATACAAGACAGGGCTGTCCTTTGTCCCCACTATTGTTTATTATAACTTTGGAAGTATTGTTGAATAAAATACGGGGCTTGGATGGTCTAAAAGAGATTAAGATTAAGCAGCAAGAATACAGAGTGTGCGCTTTTGCGGATGATCTGGTCATAATATTGGAACAACCGCAGGAATCCAGTATGGTTTTAATGAATACGATTAATCAATATGGTCAAGTGTCTGGTTTTAAAATAAACTTAGGAAAAACAAAAATACTAGCTATAAATATGAATACTAAACAAAAGGAAGAATTAGGAGGAATGCTAGGATGTGAGGTAGTCAAAAAAGTTAAATATCTTGGAGTTAATATTTTAACCTCAAATGGAAACTATATAAGTATAATTATGAACCACTTTGGCATAGTATACAGATAGAGATGAAAAATGGGAGAAATTGCACTTATCTTTGCTGGGTAGAATAGCGGCAGTGAAAATGAACATTTTATCAAAAATTTTATTTCTTTTCCAAATGTTACATATACTTAAAAAAGATGCGAATCTTTTAGAATGGCAGAAGGGTATCAACAAATTTGTATGGGCAGGAAAGAAGCCAAGGGTAAAGCTGAAAATAATGCAAGATGTACGCGAGAGAGGAGGCTTGAAATTACCTAACCTAAAACTATATTATGACGCAGTGGCGCTATCTGCAATTAGTGATTGGACTCATTTAACTAATGATAGAATATTGAATATTGAGGGACACGATCTGGTATATGGTTGGCATGCTTACCTGTTATTCAACAAAAAATTGGACAAGAATTTTAAAAGTCATATTTTAAGAAATGCTTTACTGCGGGTCTGGAAAAAATACCAATATGAATTAAATGACAAGATACCCATGTGGGCAATTCCTAGACATGCAATTGAAAATATGAATATAGCACAAAAACAGGATAGAATTACTTACAGACAGCTTCTCATTTTGGAAAGGGCAGTACTACAACTAAAATCTTTAGAGGTATTAAAAGAGGAGAAGGTAGTTCAAATATGGTTCCAGTATGGGCAATTACAGGCCAGGTGGAAAATAGATCAAAAATTGGTTTTATCCAAGTTGAGGATAATCTATTTAAACAAATAAGAGATCAAAGCTTAATGCACATAAAGAGGATATATAATGTATTAATACAGATGGATTCAGAAACAGAATTAGTTAAAGATTGCATGATAAAGTGGGCTCAAAATATTGAAGAACCAATAATGTTGGATACATGGGAAAGAATCTGGGTAAGAAATGTGAAATTTACACAAGCTCAAAACCTGAGAGAAATTTTTTATAAGATGTTCTATAGATGGCATTTAGATCCTAAAAAGCTGGCTTCTATGTATCCGAATTTACAGCCTAAATGTTGGAGATGTGGTTCTCTCGATGCTACATATTTTCATATATGGTGGACCTGCCAAAAGGTTAAGGCATTTTGGATAAAAATATGGTGGATTATGCAAATATCTTTAAAAGAAGCAAGTTACACTTCTGGGTGTTAAAGAGTTAAATAGGGTAATGTAAGCCAAGAAGCATGAAAAGATGTTGCTGGATAATACCTACACCCAATCTTCTAGGAGCTACATCACCTTTAACATTCAGGACTCGGGAAGAGCAACTGCTGTCTGTGCATTATGGATCACCAAGTTATTGACAATTGCACCCAGGAATCCATTTGAAATTCCACAAGGAAACTCATGAATCATGCTCAGAAGAGAGTTTGGGAAGACAGACACCCTTATTTACATTTCTGTTACTTAGTCTCCTACAAGCAATGAACATTTTCTCGGCTTTTATTTACACCCAGACCTAATGAAAGCATCTCACCAGCTCTGAAGCTAGCGGGAACGGGTTTTTTTCCCCCCCTCTCCTGTTCCTCCCACCAAAAAGCAACAGAGCAGTAGGGTTCCCCGTTCTTCTCAGATGTCAAAACTAGTATGTTATTTATTAACTTGCTTTTCCTGCGCAGCACTCTTGGAGTGGCAGATCCATCAAAGGAATGTTATTCTGACATTGTGTCCAGAGATTTCTGCGTAGATTTAGCACCGTCTGTCCTTTGCAGCCTCTGGGCTGCTGAGAGATTGAACTGAATAATGCATTTGGTTAGCAAGCTGTCAGAGAGGCAGAGAAGGTAACTAAAGCATTTAGAGGTTCACTAAGTTACAATGCCACATGAAGGAGAAATTCAACTGGTGAGGCCAGGCTGGGTCGCTTAATGCATTGCTCCGCTCAGTGCAATCATGAAATTTTTATTTATTTATTTTGCAGAGGAACAAAACTTCTGAGGACCTGCAGCAAAACAGATGTCAGCCCAGAACTATTTTACACTGACAAGTAGGTTTATGAAATGAAGATCCTACATAGAAGAGACTAGCTCGGGGTAGAATTGTGGGGTCCCTAGTGTTCTGTGAGCTTGGTTGTTTTCTTGCAGACATTTCTTTATCAAAATAGGTAATATCATCAGTGCACTGTGCCTAGATGGGTAATGAAACATCTGAATTACTCCTTGATTATGTGAAAACACAATGTCATTTTTGTAACCACAACATTATAATCCAGAATTAGACAATTACTTCATTTGACTCTGTAATATTTATTTAGCCCACTTTAATAAACTGTGATATGGTGGGCATGTAGTTTGTGCAAGCCATAGATTATGGATTAATGAGTTTTATTCAATGAACCAAGGTTTAAATAATAAACTTTGTAATAACCTTTGGTTCTAGCATGCGCAATGTATTTAAAACATTAATTTAAAATGACTGAGAAAACTGTATTATTGCTTATATCTCTATAGTATCTCTTGACAAACCTCTTACCAATTCTATTATATCAGTAAATAACAACAAAACTTGCTCCCAGATTCCAAAAATCAGGAAATACACATTGGGTTGCTTCAAGGCATGTCTCTTTATTGTTTCTCACCTACAGACAGAAATCTTGCTAAACTAAAATAAACTCAAGGAGCCCTGGTGGCGCAGTAGTTAGAATGCAGTATTGCAGGCAAATTCTGCCCATAGTCTGGAGTTTGATCCTGACCAGCCCAAGGTTGACTCAGCTTTCCATTCTTCCAAAGATAATAAAATCAGGATCCAGATTGTTGTGGGCAAGAGGCTGACTCTGTAAATCGCTTAGAGAGGGCTATAAAGCATTATGGGGCGGTATACAAGTCTAAATGCTATTGCAATTGCTAAGGCTAAACTTCTTGGATTACTACTCTGAGAACTTGTATGGAGGAGCTGCCTTAACTCCTTTTCCTAAAGTCTCTGAATTATCCTAGCTGTGCACCCGATGCCACTGATTCAAGAACCTGTATAAGCCAAGTGAATAAGAAGAGCTTAGCTCAGGGCTGTCAAACTGGTGGCCCATGCATCGTATGCAGGCCACACCCACCCCAGCTCCATGAATGGCAAAAAAAACCTCACGAAACGTCACATGATGGCAACATGACGCCACAAGTTTGGCACCAGTGGCTTAGCTCATATAGAATAGAATAGAGCTGGAAGGGACCGTGGAGATCTTCTAGTCCAGCCCCCTGTTCAAGCAGGAGAACCTTTACAATCTCAGACAAGTGACTGTCCAGTCTCTTCTTAAAAACCTCCAGTGATGGAGTGCCCACAATTTCTGGAGGCAAGCTGTTCCGCTGGTTAATTTTCCTCACTGTTAGGAAGTTTCTCCTGAATTCCAGGTTGCTTCTCTCCTTGATTAGTTTCCAACCACTGTTTCTTGTCTTGCCTTCTGGAGAATAATTTCCTTTGGAGCATAAGTTGACTCCCTCTTCTTTATGGCAACCTCTCAAATGCTGAACTACTGCTATCATGTCACCCCTAATTTATGATTTTCTTTAGACTAGCCAGACCCAAAACCTGCAGCCGTTCTTCATATGGTTTAGTCTCCAGGCCTTTGATCATCCTAATTGCTCTTCTCTGAACTTTTTCCAAAGAAAAAAGATCATCATCTTCTTTTAATGACCCCATAATCCTTTCAGGGTGGAGTCTGGGCAACTGAATGGAGTTGAGTCTTTACTGGCCGAATGCCTTTCCTGTCACCAATGCGGAGTTGAATTCTTGTGTCCAGAGAGAGAGAAAAATATCGGCCTCTACCTAGGATTGAACTCACAGCCTCCTGATTGTGAGGCAAGAACTCCACCTCTAAGCCACTGCACAACTCAGCAAATGCCAGAGATGATTCCAGGATATTCTACCTTCAAAATGTGTGTCCTACTACCAAGCTATCCCTACAGTTGAGGCAAATAAAGGGATTCAAAGCCACTGTATTTGGTGGGCAGAGAGGAGTCGATCCTAGACGAGAAACCGTTGTATTGAAAGTTTCTTTAAACTGAGACTGAAAAGTTAGCAGAATATAAAATATTTATTTCCTACAAACTGCCCCGTAAGCTTATTGCTCTGATGGAATAAAAAGAAGGCTGTGCCATTTCCAAGCAAGCTGAAGTTATTATCAATTTGCTCCCAATATAAAGGAGCGATTTCCAGAGACTTACATCTGCTCTCTATAGAAAAAGAAAATGATAAAATTCCATTAGCATTCAAAAGCAGATGCAATTGCTGGCACTCTGGAGGTACTCTCGCAGCCTGCATTTAATCAAAAACACCAGCTATGGCTTGAATCATCTTAGCTGGACTGAGTGGCCTACAGAAGGTGTGCTTGAGGAAAACATCCAGAAGCAAGCAAAGAATTGGACCGGACTAACATTTATTGTCGAAGTAAATCCATCCTTGTGCAAGCATAATTATTTTTTAAAAGCCTTATTGCTAATTAACTCTACCAGCTCTATTTCATCTGTGTCAACTGCAATTCCGAACCCAAGCTACAGTTGAAAGCATGTTGGTTTCCTTGCACCAAGGGAACATGGAATCAAGTCACTCTTTCAAGAAGAAATGTGTTTTATATCTATGTAGCATAATGGTGGCACCATCTAGAGGATGATTGCAATTCAGCAACTCAAAGCAATCTCTTTAACGGGGCTTTTAAATAAGGAAACAAGCCTTGAAATGTTGTTTCCATTTTTTTGTTTGTTTGGTGTTTATCTTCTGAAGTCATTTGGAAATGAGCAACATAATGACATAGCAAATGGATAAATATTATTGCTATTGACAACAACATAGTATTCTTGCAAAATAAACTACAAGCTCAGAAAAATCTTGTCATTTGTTTGAGGGTAAAGTAAAGGTTCCCCTGGTACATATGTGCTAGTCATTCCCGACTCTAGGGGGCGGTGCTCATCTCCGTTTCAAAGCCAAAGAGCCAGCATTGTCCGAAGACGACGCCGTGGTGATGTGGTTGGCATGACTAAATGCCAAAGGCGCACGGACGCTGTTACCTTCCCATCAAAGATGGTTCCTATTTTTCTACTTGCATTTTTTACGTGCTTTCGAACGGCTAGGTTGGCAGAAGCTGGGACAAGTAACGGGAGCTCACTCCATCATGTGGCACTAGGGATTCGAACCACCGAACTAATGATCTTTCTGATCAACAAGTTCAGCGTCTTAGTCACGGAGCCATTGCGTCCCTTGTTTGAGGGTAAAGAGCCTCAATTTTGGACCAGACAGCTACCAACAGAAAATTATTCTCTGCAAAGCGGGACTCCAGTTCAAAGCTTCCTCTATCCCTGTTCCTGCTATGAATCAGGAGAATCTGGAGGACTACAAGTGCCGGATTCATTTCTCTGATCTGATTGCTCACCAAGAGTGACATGTTCCTATTTTTGTGCTGTAAATGTAAATGGCACAAGCCCAATCAATCAGAATAGAGTTGGAAGGGACCTTGGGGGGTCTTCTAGTCCAGCCCCATGCTCAATCAGGAAACCTATACCATTTCAGTCAAGTGACTGTCTAGGGATGGAGCACCCACAACCTCTGAAGGCAAGTTGTTCCAGTGGTTCATTATTCTCACTGTTAGGAAGTTTCTCCTTAATTCCAAGTTGCTTCTCTCCTTGATTAGTTTCCATCCATTGTTTCTTGTCCTGCCCTCTGGTGCTTTGGAAAATAAGTTGACCCCCTCTTCTTTGGGTAGTCCCTCAAATACTGGAATACTGCTATCATGTTCCCCCCCTGGCCCAATCTTTATTTTTTTCTAGACTAGCCAAACCCAAATCCTGCAATTGTTCTTCATACGTTTTAGTAATTTTTCTAAATGTTGTAAAGTTAGAAAACACAACAAAAAGAAACTTTAGTAATAATTCAATGAGGAAATGGAACTATCTTTCCAGCAATGGGATCTGGTAGAGTTTGGATGTAACAGGTCAAGGACATTTAAAGGAAAGAGACATTGACTGGAGTTGTCAATGTCAGCAAGGGAGATGCTGTCCTAGAAATTGGCAAAGTTGGATGCAGCAATTGACAGCTTGACACCAATAAAAGTCAAAAACACAAAATACTTTCATAGTATAGCTGCGGAAAGACAAGATGGCTAACTTCACAGCTGAGACAAAGCAATTTTGGTACTGAAATCATAGTAAAGAAGGGCCATACTTCACATGCCATAATGGAGAAACTAACAGCATAGCACACAGACATACAAATTAAGCAAGAAACAGTTTTCACACATGTGTTATATTTTACAGTACAAGGCAAGTGCAGAGTTTGTGAGATCCTTGGTGCTCTCTGAGGTTGGACGTTTTCTTGCAGACGTTTCATTACTGCTAACACTGATGATATTACCTGGTCTGGTAATGAAATGTCTGCAAGAAAACCACCAATATCAGACCCACAATTCAACCATAAGCTACAAATAATTCTCTTCTCTCAGTACTTAGAATATGGTGTCTAAACTTTATGCCAGTAAGTATTACAAATTGGTTGAAGAATAAAGAAACCAGAAGTTAAATATTAATTTGTGACTGTTTTTGTAAATATATATATAGATAGTGGAGATTTTACAATTAAGATCAAATTTTATATTTATATAATGAAAATAATTTAACATATTCTGCTTGGTATCTATTATTAATGTTCCACTGAGCATAATTTTTTGACAGTTCTGAGCCACCCAACTGAGAGCCAAGCATACAAATTGAACAAATTATTCCAATAGTTTTAGTCATTATTTCTTAAACATTTTTATCAAGACCCCTTCCCACTTTTAAAATTTATGGAGGAACCCAATAGTTTTAATTTATAGGGATTACATTTATTGATGTTCACCACATTAAAAATCAAAATTGACACATTCAGGGAAAATTTAATGACTTGTGTAAAAATTACAATATTAAAGCTATTATATATTAAATTAAACATCTGTTTAATTTTTAAATTACATTAAATTTTTTAAATGAAAAAACTGTTTTTAATAAAAATGAAAAGAGGGATATTGTTTTTAATTGTTTCAAATATCTTTAAATCTGGCAAATTATTTTGATTTCAGATTCCTGACAGTGTCTTGGATACAGGGACTATATTTTCTTGGAAAAAATAAAGACACCTGATAAAGGAACAAACCTAAAAAAAAAGTTCATAAGGATAAAAATAACTGCTTATGTTTATAATTTTGCTTTACAGAGAAAAATCAAAGCAAAACCAATAAAGGTATTAAATAAATCTAGAGGAAAACTTTTTGAAATAAAATACTGTCCTTTATAATACAGAATATATGGTGACTATAATCTTTCAGAAACTATCAGAGAGGATAGGAGAGGAGAGAATATAGAATAGAACAGAACAGAATAGAAATTCTTTATTAGCCAAGTGTGATTGGACACACAAGGAATTTGTCTTTGGTGCAATTGCTCTCAGTGTACATAAAAAGACAAGATATGTTCGTACAACACTTAATAATAGCCATAGGGTATAAATACAGGTCTGAGACTGTGACATATAAATATAACTTTGTTGCTTTAAATAGTGAGATGGGTAATATAAGTTTAATAAATAATAAATAATACAATGTCAATGTTCAATTCATACTGTATAAACATCATTGAAAGAAAACAATGTAATTCAGCAGAATAAAAATAATTTATATTATAATTCTGCCCAACGATAAGGCCAGGTCTTACAAATTATATAACAGCAGCTCCCTTGCTAAAAAGAAGGGAGCTTGCCAACTTTTCCCATCCTCCTGAACTGCTGAAAATCTTTAATATTCCAGGTTGAACCCAGCATGATCCACAAGCTTCCTGCCATGGGATTCCCACCACCACCACCACCAAAAAAAAATTAAGGTGCATAAGGTGCAACCAGGTAACGTTATCCTGAGTTAATAATTCATGCAATACTGGCTTGCCAAGGGTTTGCCATTCTCGTTTGCTTTGTGCTTGGGAATAAACTGATCGGCAGTTCGAATTCTTAGTACAGGTCTCCTGCGTGAGCAGGGGGGTTGGACTAGATGACCTCCAAGATCCCTACTGTTTACTGTTATCCTGACTTAATTCATACAATACTGGCTTGCCAAGAGATTGCCATTCCCATTTGTTTGGGAATAACAGTTCTCCTTTTCATTTCCTGCACTTTCTACTGCTGACGGCATTTTAAATAATTTCATATTTTTTAAATATCTGCTGTTTTCCGAAGGCAGAAGAGGTATCTATCCCATGGCTTTTCATTGGGGGAATTCTGAAAATTGAAATCCACTCGTCTTAAAAGTTACTAAGATTGAAAGACAGCGCTCTAATTTGATGGCAGAGGGGTCTCCTCTCATTTTAACCCCCAGAATAACCACCTTGAGGAACCAGGAACTTTAAAGAGGGACCTCCTCCCTAACCTTCTTCCAAGCATTTTAAACCAATTTCCTATTCTGGTTCTAGCTAGAAACCTCCCCAAGTCCCCCCCAATCGCATCCTTCAAGAAAGCTGAAAGCTTTGCAAAGACAGACAGCAGCCGGACCACGTGACCAAGCAAAAAAACCCGCCACTCCACCTAAGTCCCGCCCCTTCTCGCAAACACATTTCCGGCCTCTCCGCAGCTCTCCCGCCCTGCCGCTTCCGGGCGGATCTCCATAGCAACCGAGGCCTAGCTGGTGGACGCCGCTCGATTGGAGCCTCGTCGCCGGAATCATGGTAAAACGGAGGGACGGGCGGGCCGTGGGGTAAGAGCGGCTGTGAGCGACTCCGGCTGGGATGGCTGGGAAAGGAGGAGGAGGAGGAGAGCAATGGCGAGCCGGGAAGAATCTTAGCTTGCCCCGCTTGGACTGGCTGGGAATTCTAGGTGGGGTAGTCCGCGATGTCTCCCACTTGGCGGCTTTCAGGGTTAATTGAAGTGGCTTAGAAACGAATGGAATGCTTTATATTCTTTGTTGCAATCATCCGGTTAGCATGGTTAGCATTCTTGGGCGACAAGCGAAAACGTTTCTCAATTCAATCAGAATAGAGCTAGAAGGGACCTTGGAGGTCTTCTAGTCCAACCCCCTGCTCAAACAGGAGACCCTGTGTCAAGTCTTCTTTTAAAAAACAAGTCTAGTTGCCTTTTAGAAAGCACTTTTAGGACAACTAGGACCTAAATGGCTGACCATCTCCATAGACAGTGGCTTAGAACTTTATTGGAATGGAATAGAATGGAATGGGAAGAATAGGAATAGGAAGAATGGAAATGAAATAGGAATAGGAAGAATAGGAATGAAATAGGAATAGGAAGAATAGGAATGGAATAAGAATAGAAAGAATAGGAATAGGAAGAATAGAAATGAAATAGGAATAGGAAGAATAGGAATAGGAAGAATAGGAATGGAATAGGAGGAATAGGAATGGAATAAGAATAGGAATAGGAATGGAATAGGAAGAATAGGAATGGAATAGGAGGAATAGGAAGAATAGGAATAGGAAGAATAAAAATGAAATAGGAATAGGAAGAATTGGAATGGGAATGGGAGGAATAGGAAGAATAGAAATGGAATAAGAATAGAAAGAATAGGAATGGAATAGGAATGAAATAAGAATAGGAAGAATAGGAATGGAATAAGAATAGGAAGAATAAGAATGGAATAGGAAGAATAGAAATGAAATAGGAATAGGAAGAATAAGAACGGAATAGAAATAGGAAGAATAGGAATAGGAAGAATAGGAATGATTTAATTAGTTTTTACAATTACCAGTGGTTGTGTGTTTGTGTGTGTGTGTGTGTGAGAGAGAGAGAGAGAGACTTTGAAAGTTTGTATTGTTTTGTTTGCAGTCTCTTATAACCTGTGTCTGTATAGTGTAGATTTTTACAGCTAGGTGTACATGAAACAGTCTGCATAGGAAGGAAGCTGTTTCCTGCTCAGATAAAACAAAGCAGTAGTTTGCACATTAAGTTAAATTGGATTTTGAGGAACTGGATCACTAGTATCTTAACGGTGACCACTGCTTCCTTTGAAGGGGAAGCATAAAAAAAACAGAGAGCAGGAAAACCACAGAGGATAATGTAGTAGGCAGTTCATCTCTGTTTTTAGGGCATGGAGAGAAGTCACTGAAAGACTCCAGCCAGCCAAGACTGCTCAGCAGATAGCCTTTAACATGGCACAACTGTCCCTGTTGCTTCCGAGTTGGTTCATTTATGTAGAGCACCTCTTCTTCAAAATGCTGTGATTGGGCAGGTGCTTGTCCATAATGGAACCAAAATGAAAACCATTGGATAAGCTAAGGAAGGAATAGATTGCTCACCAGGATTTCTTTGGCTGCCTATATTGTGGAAATAGAGCCCAAAGTCAGACACGAGGTCGTATGTTAAAACACATTAACTGAAGCCTTACAGCCTAGTTTTCAGGTTTCATACTTCAGTAATTTTGTTTATTTTACAGGCAGAGGTAGAAGAAACGCTGAAAAGGATTCAGGGCCACAAAGGAGTTATTGGAACTATTGTCGTAAATGCAGAAGGTAAATATCTACCATACACGCACGCCCACACTCTTAATAGTTATTTTTCTTAAAAACATAATGGAAAACTTTTTGGAGTCACACAACATACTAAGCTAAAATATCGTGTGTTGATTGTGGCTCAAGTGGATGTAGTTAACCATGGGTTATTGCGTTTGATAAATAGCTTGCATTTATACCACGTAGATCAAGAGTGGACAACTATTTTTAGACTGAAGCCCTTGCTTAGCCTTGCAAAACCCACCAGAAGCCGCCTTCTGAAAAGTTGGTAAGAACTAAGCAATGCATCCTCAATTGAAATTAATCAAGAAACTATTGACTAGGTTCCCCACAATGATTTTCTTTTCCTCACCAATATGTTATTGAACTAATTAACTTAAGACCATACCTAATGAATGTAGATTTCTCCATAGGTTAAGTGATAATCAGTAAAGCATATCAAAAGCATCTGTTATTGTAAGCTAAAATAACACACAATATCACGAGAACATTTACATTCATACTACAGCTAAGAGATGGTGGGCAGCCTTGAATTTAATTGTGTTGCTTTTAATAATTGCAGAACATTGTACAATTTACAATGGTTAGATGACTAGACTTTCCCAAAAGGTTTCTTGCGGGCAAGTCAAATTGGCTTAATATTTATGTCATCTTATTTTTTAAATGCACAATCTCCTTCCAATAAAAAAAATCACAAAGCAGGGTTTTTGTAATATAGTCCATAACTGTTTCCTGCCTTCAAATAAAGTTACTCTATTATTTCTTCCAATATGTCTTCCAAAATATGTTGCTAGAGAATCCCTCCTTAGCGTAGACTGCCTTAAAGCTTTTGGGAATAGTCATGGACAGGAGATAGAGAATATATAGACCCCCATAGCAGCCAGTGACTTCACTCCTCAACCATGTCTTCTTGATTTGCAGTTATTGTATTCACTCATTCACCTTTCCGCAAACATTTAATGCTTATCCCTTAAAAAAATACCTTGAAAAGTAAAACAAATCCCCAAGGAAATCAATTAACAAGTAGGCTCTTAGACTGAAGGTATATTAGGTTAATTGTAGCAAGGATGTGGTCTATTGTATCTGGCATACATGCATGTTTAAATTGACACCTTGCCCAGACTGATGCTGCCTTTCACACTGCCACAAAAATAAGAGGTTTTCCTTCCTTACATCTGATATTAAACACATCTTGGGGTTGGTTTCTTCCAAGGCCACGGAAGCTCATGAACTTTTTCCCTTTAACCTTAATAGGCTGGTGGTAATTTGGTGCCAAAATTTTGAAGCTTCTTGCATCAAATTAAAGATAGTTACATTATAAAGGAGTCTCTGTCTCTCTCTCTCTCTCACTCTCATACACACACTCTCTCTCTCTCCACTAGTGTTCTGACAGAGGCTTCACAAGAGCAAAGTCCTTCTCTGGACAAAAAAACCTTTTATTAATTTCCTGTGAATCACAGACCTTATCTGGCTGGGAGAGCTGCCAGGCAGATATCTGCAAAACCTGGCAAGGAGTCTTGGAGAGTCACAAATCAATTAAGCAAACTAATTGTCTCCTGCAAACTCCACTCTCCTCTTTTATTTCCTCTGGAAGGGGCCATCATCCACCTGTGCATGTGCACATTGGGAACAGGCTCCAGCTGTTCGTCTGACTCTGAAGGCAGCTGACAACTGGCATACGGCTCTGGCCTCCTCTCTGCCTCCGACACAGAGCCCTCATCAGAGCCTTCCAACCTCCTCACTGTCTGAATCTGCTGCCCGCTCCACTGGCCTCTGGCAGGCCACAACAACTAGATATAATTCCCTCTTTCCAACAGAAGTATCAGGGCATTAAACTACCCAAAGCCTCTCCTTTTCAGGACTGCCTCTGGCATAAGACAGAGATTGTAAGGAAGATTCCTCCCCTACTGAGGCAATTAGTTTCATCTGTTTTTGGCAATGTATCAGAAAGCATGGCACGACAAAACCGCGCCCGATTAAACCGCGTCGCTGACGTCAGCAGGGCGACAACAGCGAGCGCGGAGAAAGAAGGGCGCTTTAAATAGCGCTTTGAAAGCAAGCCGATTCAAGTTAAGGTAAGGGTTAGGTTTAGGGTTAGGGTTAGGGTTAGGGTTAGGGTTAGGTTTAGGGTTAGGTTAAGGGTTAGGTTTAGGGTTAGGTTAAGGGTTAGGATTAGGTTTAGCGTTAGGTTAAGGGTTAGGTTAAGGGTTAGGTTAGGATTAGGTTTAGGGGGGTTAGGTTTAGGTTTAGGGGTTAATTTTAGGTTTACAGCGTGCTTTTTTCTCCGCACTGTTGTCGCGCTGTGATGATGTCAGGTACGCGGTTTCGTTGAGCGCCCTTTAGTCGAACGCGGTTTTGTGGTGGAACCATCAGAAAGATAAGCTCCAAGTCATGACCTGCTTGACAGGCCAATTCTATAAAAGTAACTCAGGGATGTCAGTGTTGCTCAACCTTTTAAATATGTACAGATTGGATTGCATCTTAATTTCATTAATATCACATGGAATTTACACTAGTTCCTGATTTTTTTTATTTCTTGGTGTGCAGTGACTACCAACCTGTCTTATGGAATCTTGTCTATTGAAAAGCCATTTCAGTATCTGTTGTATATTGCCTTGGTGAGACCATATTTCAAGTATGGTGTCCAGATTTAGCCACCATTATGCAAAAAAGATATTGAGGTTCTAGAAAGAGTGCAAAGAAGAGCTGAGAAAATTAAGGGAACTGGAGCTAAAGCATATGATGATTGGTTAGAGGAATTGGGAATGTCTAGACTAACAGAGTGAGGGACTAGAGTGACGTGGTAGCTGTCTTCCAATATTTGAGGGCTGCCACAGAGAGGAGAGGATCCACATTCTCCATAGCACCCGAGAGCAAGGGGAAAAGCAATAGGTGGAAGCTCATTCAAGAGAGATCCAGCATAGAACTCCTATCAGTGAGAACCATTAAAGAGATCAGACAGGCATTTATCCACATTGTAAAGGGTCTTCTGATTCAGCAGGGGGTTGGACTAGAAGACCTTCAAGGTCCCTTCCAACTATAATATTTGTATGATTCCAGAGGCTGTCAAATGTTTCAGACCAAGAAATTTGTGCTGTCAACCTCTAATTTAGTATTTATTGGAATCCTCTCTGAATACCAGAGGATGGGCTGTTCTCAGTTTAGGCACAGCTGGTTCACTCCCCCCCCCCCCCCCACACACACACACCAGGGTACTATAGCATTGAAAAGTTTGGTTATGTGGCTCCAAATCATTTGAAAGCCATTTCTAATATTCCTTTTCTCAGGGATCCCAATCCGAACAACGCTCGACAACTCCACCACCGTTCAGTATGCTGGCCTTCTTCATCAACTCACCATGAAAGCCAAGAGCACAGTCAGAGACATTGATCCCCAGAACGATCTCACCTTTCTCAGGATTAGATCAAAGAAACATGAAATTATGGTTGCCCCAGGTAATAACTTTTGTCTTTTTCCCTGCCGTTGCTTTGATGGCTCGTGGTGTTTTTTAAATTTCTGCAAGCCTGCCACAAAATGTCTGTTTAATCATACATTATTTAAGGGGGGATCACTTTAAGGATAAGCTGCCTGATGCCAGGGCTTTCAAGTGTTCACATATCAAGACAGCAAAGTCTTATTTTATCTGTCAGGATTGTGGCAGCATCTGAATCCAGCTGGTGGCTATACTGAACGAGATGAAGAACTGATCTAAGGCAGCTTGTTACATAATGGGAATAATTGTTCCAGGATGGATTTGTCCAATTAATAGACAGTTGCAATAATTAAACATTATTGCAACGGTTTACATTTGGAAGATATTTTAACACATTAGACAGATTTTCTCTTGGGCTTTTTAGGTTTATACATCATTGAACTACAACAACTGTGTTGAAAATTGAAGTTTTACTTACCATTGTGGGGAAACTGGAATAAGCAGTGGCTTTATTTGTATCGACCATAATAAATTATGAAAAGGAATATTGGAAATCAAATGTGGAATAAAAATTGCTGTATTTCATCCTGTATTTCCTCCTCCCACAGATAAGGAGTACCTTCTCATTGTTATCCAAAATCCATGTGAATAGATCTACTACTCCAGTCTAAGTGAGCTGTGCTACAATTTTGGAAGTGTCCAGTCTAACCTATGCTAAATTAATGTCATAACATTCCACTAAGAAATTTGTCTTAAATTTAAATCTGTGGAATCAGGAAAGGTCTTTGTGTCGTTGTACAATCTCATTGTATTTGCCTTTTGATTATGAAAGTGTATTCCTAACTCCTTAAAAAAATAATAAACCCAAATGTTTAAAGCATGCATTAATTTGAATGTGTCTATGTGTAAAATTCAAAACACACATCTAAAATTAGAGCTGTCATTCAAAAACAATAACTAAGCAAGTTAGAATTAAGGAATGGTTACAATTCATATGAAGATAAAATACATTAAAATATCTTTCATTTCAGTTTAACAAATATTCAGCTTCAAATAAAATGTATTTAGAATTAGTGACTTCAGTAGCTATTAGGCTCCATTGAGAGGAAAAACATTTTAATTTTTTCTGATTGAACTCATTAAAAGCTACATTTGGCAACTGCTAAAACTAATGTTGCCATTTTTCTTATTCAATTTGCTTGAAGCATATTTATGTGCCTATAAACATAGCAACTCAGAGTAACTTCCAAATAATGTAATACACCAATTCTTAAACACATGGAAAAGGAATTGTGAAAGAATAGGAGAAAATCTAGCTGAAAGTAACTTCAGTTATTTTTTATTCACTGAACTGTTTTCTGTGTCAGTGTTAAATACGGTACTTCATGGATGATATTGAAATATATACCATAATGAAATCTCATTGGAACTACCAAGCCTGACCATTATCCCATTATGCTGAATTTAGGTAAGTAGTCTTCTAGTTATATTCCCACAAACATTCAGGTTGTATATTCTCTGAGGTTGATTAGAATGCAGAATATTAATTTTTGAGATACTGAAATGAGAAGCACTAAAATTGGGCACAATAAAATTTCTTGGGTGACAAAATTTGATATCATACTCAGTATAATGAGGAAACAGCTGATTAGCTTGTGCTGTTGAATTCTATGCATAGGATAATTCTAAAATGGAAAATTAAGTATTGACATAGAGGCCTTCTGTTTAATTGAATGAATGAAATTGTTGCTTCAATGCATGGTAATCTCTGATAAACCCAAGTTTTTAACATTTCAATATAACAAAGTGTTCGTTTTCAGTTTCTAGCATATTCTTCAATTTGAATGAAGTATTGCTATCAAGAACCTTGGGTTAGTTACTAAGATGTTATTTTGGATTACACAAGAATTTCAGAACTGCCTAGAACTGTAAAAATAGCTGATCCTCCAGTATTACGTGACTGCCCTCTGCAGCTTCTGTATAATCCCAGGAAAGACACAACTGCTTGAAAGAGTTTTTAATTCAGGGGTATCAAACTCAAGGCCCAAAGGCCAGATCTGGCCCACAGGATGTTTAGATCATGCCTGTGGAGCCAATCTGGAAACAACAAAGGACTGGCCCGCAGTGCCTCTGCCAGCAAAAGCAGAGCTCACAAGAGCCACAGGCAACCCTCAAAAGCTCTGTTTTCTCTGGCAGAGGGTTGTAGGAGGCCGTTGCGGGCAAAAACGGAGCTCAGGAGCACATTGGGCCACCACAGGTGCCTCCAACATGAGTGATGTTGAGTTGGCCATGCCCATCCTGGCCACACCCACCCGGCCCCCTGAGGTCAAACACAATCCTGGTGCGGCCCTTAATGAAATCGAGTTTGATACCCCTGTTCTAATTCATGCCCTGAAGCATCTTCCCATAATCAAATTTTAAGTGCAACATAGGACTGATACTTTATTAACACTCAAACTAGAAGTTGTATATTGAAAGATAAGATTAAATATGCACAAAATGGAACTAGAACGGACCAAATTACCCATTAATCGGGAAGGAGCTAAATCCATTTTCTAGCACAGTGGATTAGGGACGCAATTTTGTAGAGATAAAAGTATGATACAGTCCCAGGGAGACACGCATAACATTGGGCTACAAAACTCTTATTATTGACATATTTAAGACAAGCACATGAAGGATTGGCTTATCAACTAATTACATAAAGCCTTAAATACAACACCAGTCACAGAAAATAGTGGCTGGAAGGATTGAATTAAAATAATATAACTGAATATAAAGTTGATAGATTATAAGCTTGAAGTTTCTGTTCTGGTTTGAACATTCTCAGCAGCACATTGACCATAAACAAGTTGTACACCAGTGGAAATAGAGCATGTATGAGCATAGACCATTTGGGAGAAAGTCCCAGAGATACCCTTTTCTTGGGTTCCAGATGTCATGACTCTTATTTTGAACATAATAGATAGATAGATTGTTTTTTTTTTTTAGATAGATAGATTGTTTATTTATATGCCACCCTTTTCCCTGGGGGGACTCAGATTAGTAGGATTCAACCGAAAATATTCCTAACCCAAAAAACCTTTTCTGTCAATGGTCAAGAAAACATGAAGCTGATGAATCATGCAATACCGTTATAGAACATACCATCCATGTTCCTTAAGTTCCTTAAGTGACTGGTAAAAGCCTACTATTTCTTCCAACAACACTAGGCAGTGATAAGCTTATTTTAAGGACACTGCGTCATCTCGTGTTAATAAATAAGTGGAAGATTCATAGCAACGTTCAGAGTAATACAAGCGGATAACTGATGAGAGAGACTGGTAGAATCAGATAAATTACTGAACTATCTTTGGAAGAGAAACAGCTATGAATTGATGTTGGAGCTAGGTTAAAATGGCAAGGATTTGCATGCCTGGATCTAAGCCCAACAGAGTGGCACTTTCCAAATCATTAATTAAGCCCCAATGCACTTGTGAAGATGCAGAAGGACAAAAACATCATCTCTGTCTATATCACAATCATAAGAATCACTCAATGAAGTTCACTTCCCCATGTTGGGTGTAAGGTAAGTATCAGTATGTATTATGTGCTTTACACCAGTTGCCCCCAACCCTTTTGGCACCAGGGACCGGTTTTATGGAAGACAATTTTTCCATGGACCAGGGCGTAGGAGATGGACGCAACCTACATCCAGTTGCAGTTTACAGTAGGGTTTGCTTGCCCACTGCCCACCTCCAGCTATGTAGCCAGGTTCCTAATAGGCCATGTGTGCACCATATCAGTATGCATCCCAGGGGTTGGAGACCCCTGCTTTATAGGAAGGTAAACAACAAAACTGATTGTCAATTAATAATGTTAAACTTGACTTCCTATATGATAAACCTAAAATCTTGGTTTAAATAATATGCTATTTCCCAACAATGGCAAAGTGTTATGGATTAATCACCCAACATCTTAAAATAATGTTTGTGCTACAAAAACCGCAGTGAAACAGAAACTACCCTGCTCCCATGCTGGCTTCATTTATCACGTTGTGCAAATCCAATATGTCCAGAAACATTTACTTTTATCTGTTGGACAAAAAGTATTCCCAATTGCTCTGTTTTCCAGATCCCACATCCTAATCTCACAATTTAATTGGTCTCTCTGCCAGTTAATCGGGTAAAGGTAAAGGGTTCCCCTTGCATATAGTGCTAGTCGTTGCCAACTCTAGGAGGCGTTGCTCATCTTTGTTTCAAAGCCAAAGAGCCAGCACTGTCCAAAAATGTCTCCATGGTCTTGTGACCAGCATGACTCAACGCCGAAGGCACACGGAACACTGTTATCTTCCCACCAAAGGTGGTTCCTATTTTTCTACTTGCATTAATACGAACTGCTAGGTTGGCAGAAGCTGGGACAAGTAACGGGAGCTCACTCCATCACGCGGTGCTTAGGGATTCAAACCACCAAACTGCCAAACTTTCTGATCAACAAGTGCAGCATCTTAGCTACTGAACCACCCTACAGTTAATCAGAGAAATTGCTAAAATTCTTTAGGAGTAGAGGCAGAAAACACTTCTCAATGCATACAAACACACAACCCTGTTTAAGTCCAGATACTTTGGAGAAAGATTTCTAAAATAATGCAGATTCTCTACAAGTACATGAAATAATCAGAAAATCGATCAGTCTCTCTTTTCACACTTGCATACTGATACCGAAACAATCACATTTCTTGCAGCTTCACTGGGATTTGTTTACTATTTAAAATGGATCTGCAAACATTACAGTAGGAATCTCATCATACTTATACACTGGAATGGGATGGTGAGATGTCCAGGTTTTATAAAGACCTTTAGCTTTGTTATTGTTGTTATTACTTTATTGTTAGACTGTTATCCTACGGTTGAGGTAAATTCTCCAACTCTGCCACTAAAATACAATTACTGCTATGAATCATAGAGTGAATTTAAGCAGATTTTACCCAATATAGCATAGCAATAGCACTTACATACCGCTTCACAGTGCTTTACAGCCCTCTCTAAGCAGTTTACAGAGTCAGCTTCTTGCCCCCAACAATCTGGGTCCTCATTTTACCAACCTCAGAAGGATGGAAGGCTGAGTTAACCTTGAGCCTGTCAGGATTGAACTGCTGGCAGTGGGCAGAGTCAGTCTGCAATACTGCATTCTAACCACTGTACATCATGGATGGATGGATGGATGGATGGATGGATGGATGGATGGATGGATGGATGGATGGATGGATGGATGGATGGATGGATGGAAGGAAGGAAGGAAGGAAGGAAGGAAGGAAGGACGGACGGACAATAGCAATAGCACTTAGACTTATATACTGCTTCACGGTGCTTTACAGCACTCTAAGTGGTTTACAGAGTCAGCCTATTGCCCCCAACAATCTGGGTCCTCATTCTACCGGCGTTGGAAGGTTGGAAGCTGAGTCAACCTTGAGCCTGGTGAGATTCGACCTGCCAAAGTGCTGCCAACCGGTGATCAGCAGAAGTAGCCTGCAGTATTGCACTCTAACCACCACACCACTGTAGCCCTGTGTACTAAACTAAATGTGCACTAATCTGATGCTGATAACAATAGTTTAGCATACTGAAAAGCAAGGTCTGCCTGAAAGTTGGATGCCCCACCATCCCTTTCAATTTACTTAGAAAGCTGGAGACTTCCATCTTGCTCAAACGCCTGCCGTCCCCCATGCAGAATGGAAAGAAACAAAACAATTACCTGCAGCAGTTACACCAGGCAATAGAAGCTCAATATGGCTTAACGTGATGTGCTTCAATGATTCATGGAAACCGCCATGTTCCTTTCTCCAGAATCTATTGCGCTATCCAGTCAAGTAAAATCTGGTGAAGCTGAGTTCTGGAAAGATTAAAAAGAAAAATAGCCTAGTAACTCATTCAAATCTAAGAACTTTTAGCCACAAACATTCTTTGGAATGCATCCTCCTGAAATTTGGCAGATAATCTGAAGAAATTAGTGGTTTAATTCTGTCAATTCCAGCACTAGACAAAACAAGTTTGAACAGGATCTAGTAAATGCATTTCTGCAGTTTGTATTAAACGTGGTTTTTCTTTGTGGCTCAACATTTTGTGTGATCCCAACTTTTTTGGTTAGTTCAATGTATTCTTTAAACCCAGGGAATGAATTAATAAATAATAAATAGGTTGATATTTTGGCTGACTGTAGGCAAAATATGCTTTGCCTTCAGTTTAATAATACATTTTAAAGAAAAGAATTAAGCCCCCAAACCAGTATTTTGGTTTGTTAAATCATTTTGCCCTAGTCACCTCCAAAAATTGTTTTTAAAATTTTTTATAGTACTAACAAAGATCACTAGCACTGATGATGTTATCTAGTTTGGGTAATGAAACGTCTGCAAGAAAACAACCCAGCTCAGAGAGCACCAAGGACCGCCCTTAAATCATGGTTTCCCTGTTTTAATTTAGAAACTCAGATCATAATCTCTCAACTACAAAACACAGGTTTTAAGGAATTAGAATCTAGCTATTGCTATAGCCGGGATGTGATGGCTCAGTGGCTAAGATACTGAGCTTGTTGATCAGAAAGATTGGCAGTTTGATAGTTTGAACCCCTAGTGCCACATAATGGAGTGAGTTCCTCTTACTTGACCCAACTTCTGCCAACCCAGCAGTTTGAAAGCATGTAAAAATGCAAGTAGAAAAATAGGAACCACCTTGGGTGGGAAGGTAAAAGTGCTCTGTGTGCCTTTGGCATTTAGCCCTACCAGCCACATGACCACGGATATGTCTTCAGACAGCGCTGACTCTTCAGCTTTGAAACGGAGATGAGTACTGCCCCCTAGAGTTGGGAATCACTAGCACATATGTGCAAGGGGAACCTTTACGTTTTATTGCTATAGCCAAAACAGTGATTCACCAATGTTGTAAAATAAATACAAAGTCCAATTTTGAATAGCACATTCTTATATGCAATGCGTCTACAAGAACTCCCATACCCATTCCTGAGTAGAGATGTTTAAATATTGCCTTTCTAAACAATTATTTGGGCTGCTTTGAAGAATTTCTCCCTTTTCCCAACGCTCTTTCAGGAAATGCATATTAATGTGTTCCACTTCATTAATAACATTAATAGAGGGGAGACAAAAAAATTTGTAAGATATCTCAGAGGCAAGCTTGGGATATGTAAAATGACCCAAAGACGCTGAATCAGCAAGTGCACAAAATGAACACTATCTAATAAATAAAATACTTGTGTTGTTGTTAAATGTAGGAGAAAAGGACAAATATGAATCCCAAGTGAAAGAAATTGTTAATATTCTAGCATACAGGAAATCCAAGCGAATAGCTGGGGATGCATTATGCATGAGATAAAATCCTTGAGCGGTGATTCAGAGTTCCCATGACTACAATATAATGCAAAGTAATGCCTGGAGTCTGAGAACATCGCCAAGAGCTCCCTCTGAGGTCTTTGAAGCCGTCTCCTAACAGAAGAACAGCACAAAGATGTCACTACAGGGTGTAAAACAAGTACCAGTGGGGCACATAATTCAACTTTAGGGAACCACTTGGCTACCCAAGGTATGTTATCTCTCCAAGTCGTTCTCAAGAATACTGCAAAGTACCAAAGTTCAAGCAGGTGAGTAATTATTCACCAGCAATCTTCCTTGATATTATTCTGACCAGTGGTGGGATTCAAATTGTTTTACTACTGGTTCTGTGGGCGTGGTTTGGTGGGTGTGGCAGGGGAAGGATACTACAAAATCCCCTTTTCCTTCTGATCTGGGACTTGGGAGGCAGAGAATGGACAGGGGCGTGGCCAGTCAGAGGTAGTATTTATTGGTTCTCCAAACTACTCAAAATTTCCACTACTGGTTCTTCGGAACTGGTCAGAACCTGCAGAATACCACCTCTGGTTCTGACCCAGGCTTCTTTAAAAAGTAAGAAACAGAGTCTTGGTCCTGGCAAAACCTCTTTTATATACATGACTGTGAATTCCTTTCATTCACAGTCAGCAAGGCTTAGCAAGCAATCTTTCAGAGGAATAGTTATCAACATGAACCTTATCTCATTTGGAGAGCTGCCAGATAAGTCGACCCTGCTTTCTTAGTTGTTCTTGTCTTCTGGCAACTCTGTGATGCGCAGACTGGGAACAGGCTCCCAACCCTCACTGTTGTCTAGCTCTCTCTGCCTCCAACGCAGAGCCCTCGTCTGAGCTTTCCTCAGCCCCCAGGACTGGCTTATGTTCCTCCCCAATCTCCTCACTGTCTGACTCTGCTGCCAGCTCTGTTGGCCGCTGGTGGGCCCCAACAGATATGTTGCAAAGAATGTTTGGGATCACACAGTGCAATAGAGATGCATATTTTTTTTCTGGTTTGAAGATCATGCTTAGCTTTAAAGCCATGGCTAGTTTTCCCCCAAAATACCACATGGAGTAAATAACTTTCACTTGATTTGATACTAACTCTACTTAGTATCAAATTGAATGAATGCAGCTGCTCTTCAGTTAATACAATCACTTTCCATTTTTATCGGGAGGTGGGAGATTGTGAGTCCACATCCCACTGTTGCTTTATGAAAGCCAGCTGGTTGACTTTGGACCAGTCACTCTCTCACAGCCCAACCCACCAGACAGGGATGCTGTGTGATGGATATGTTCACTGCTTTGAGATACTTGCAAAAATAATAAAAAGGATAGAAATAAATAAAGTCACAATCAGAGGTGGGTTCCTACCAGTTCGCACCTATTCAGTAGAACCGGTTCGTCAAATCTACCAAACCAGTTAGAAGAGGTTCCACCAGTGGACCTGGAAAGCAGGCCACACCTACAGAAGAGGTTCCAAAAATTTTTGAAACCACCACTGGTGGGTGTGTAATGTCCCGCAGTTATCTACGCATTAATAATGATCTAGTAATATTTCCTTATACATTTTAGGGACCTTTCCTTACTTATTTGGTGTTTTCTTTCATACTTTTGGATTTCTAATTTCTGTTTCCATTAGTTGGCAATTGCTAAAACCAATCCCACGAGAAAAAGTATTCGAAGTCTTCTTGATTTTAATTGTCAATTTATTTATTCCTGCACATTGTAATATTTATTCATTTACATATCTCTGTTTTTCCACTGTTGGAATTCCAGCGGCTGCTAACATGTGTAAAATTAAATATATATTATACTCCCTTTCAAATAGCCAACAAAATATTTCTGGTTTTAATTCCATATCTTGCTTTACGATTGCTTCTAACCACTAACTTCTGAATAGCTACTTGGACCGACCTAAGTACTAATTCATAATTTCATATCGGGTTACATGGGCGGCAATCCACTCGCATCCAGTCACATGGGTGGCAAGCCACTCCCACAAAGGAGGCCACACCCACAGAGTAGGTTCCAACAATTTTTGAAACCCACCACTGGTCACAATGTTAATAAATAGTGACAATATGACTTCTCTTAAGGGTATTCTAAGAATTTTGAGGGCATGAGAAACATTAGGTCTTCAGATCACACATCTTTATGACCCAGTAACAGGAAACTGAAGATTTAAACCATGCACCATACTTTTCATAAAAAGGAGGACCATGCCTACTCCAGTAAACAATTCTATCTTGGAGGATTAAAATGAAATGGTCCTCAATTCTAAAATGTTCTTACTTTTAAGGAGTAAAAAGCTAATCCTGAAAGAGGCCACCTTATTAGCCCCAATTTTACCATACTTGAAGAATTTCAGAAGATGATTTATATCATGGAAATTGCTCCACTATATTTTTCCAATAGTTTGGAATATCTGTATTTGATCACTTAATTGTTCTTATTGTAACTAAGTTATCAGTCAGAGAAGGCCATCAAAAATGACCTTTGAGTCATAGTAGGGACAAAGGAAATGATCTTCTTGATAATGTCATCCCAAAGCCATTTCATGTTTACAGCCTGAATCAAGAACAAGGGATTTTTTTTGGGGGGGGGGGAGGCGAGAAGAGAAAATGAATTGAAAACCCTATAGAAGCACATGCCTCCAAATTTTATCATATGTGGGAATTAATTTTATTTTAAGCAATAAAGAAACCAAAAACCAGATGTGTCAGCAAGCTGACAGACCAAGTGTTCTACTGAATAAAAATCATACCTCTAAATTTTAAAAATGCAGATTTCTCAATGGAATATTTTAACTGTTCTCCCTGGCTTTTACTTTTTTACGGAGAGTTTTAGGGAGGGAGGGAGGGAGGGAGGGAGGGAGGGAGAGACCAATTTACAAATCATATTGAGGCATGTTTTGGTTAACCATTATTGACTAAACTTCCAACTAGGTGAGTTCACACAAAATGCCAAGCCCCAAACATGGGTACCGAGCCACAAAGTATTAATTCACACAAATAAACTACATGAAGACTTAGCATGCTGTGTGAACCCCTTCTGTTTGATCTTCAGGAAAAGTTCTAAAGGATCACCAATTCTTGAATGTCCTTTCCAGCTATTTAACAAAGGGATAAAAACTGGTTTTGATTCATCGCTGTTCAAAAAGAGAACAGCTGTCAGGATGTCTTAATTATTTTATCTGCTTTTCCCCAATTTGCTTTTCCCAACTCCTTCTATAAGTCATGGGTTGCAGTAGCCATAATAACACTCAACCAACATAGACCTGTGCTAAGTTTGGAACATGACGTCTACTGTATCTGGAGCTTATGAGAAGACGGTGTTCTGTTTAAGCTGAATCCATTGTAATAACTCTTTCAAACTCTTAATACCTGATCCTATTGATGCCAAAATGTTAATCCTGATTTTTGCTTTGAAAAGCAGCTGCTTAAGCAATTACTTCTTCAGCATTCTGCTCCTTGTTCTTCTTCTTTCTATTCTATTCAGCAAAATTTTGCCTTGGAAAGCAGCACAGTTACCTACCTCTGACTCACATAAGTGTTTGAAAACAGACAGTGTAAATTGACCCTAATCCGACATTATGTACTTGTGGTATATTGTTAGGCCAAAAATAGGCAGCATTAAGCAAAGTCAGCACAATTTTGCTTTGAGGAAAAATAGCAAACCTTGGCCTGTCTTTGGAAATGGACATTGTTCCACCTGGATGTGGAAATTGCTGTACAATTCATCATTTACCAACCTAATCCATTTACTTTTCGCAACTACATAAAATAAACAGATGTAATACAGGAAATCATTTTTCTCTCTATGCGTATAAAAACTCACAATATGTTTACAGAGTAGGTGCAAGTATATGCATTGCGATAGACACAACTAGAGATGGTTAGACATGTCTGCACCCATAGATGTGGGTGTATATCCACACATGTCTGTATATATTACTTTTCACCGTGAAGATCTTTATATCAGCAAATAACAGTATCTACCTTTGAGAGGAAAATATCCAACCTGCACCTGTACTCATGGTCATTCCGAGTTGGGCAGCCCTGTTAAATAAATACATAAATCACTTCCCCCACTTTATCAGCCTACATGTTGCATAGAGGTTCCCATTTATAAATGTGCAGGAGTCCAGAGGACTCCATGTGGCACATACAATCAATCAATCCAGGGGTGGGTTGCTGTCGGCATTACTGCCGGTTCAGTGCGCACGCTATTTCCAGCCATCAAACCACTACCATTTCAGCTGAACTGGTCCGAACTGGTAGAAACCCATCATTGAATCAATCAATCAATCAATTAATCAGAATAGAGCTGGAAGTCTTCTATTCAACCCTCTGCTCATACTTCTACATTTTAAACATGCAGATTTCTTAATGGAATATTTTAACCGTTCTCCCTGGCTTTTACTTTTCTACAGAGGGTTTTACAAATCACATTAAGGCATGTTTTGGTTAACCATTATTTGCATTTTTATATTGCACTAATACTATTTATCTTTTTTTAAAAAAATCATATTAGTGGTCTGCAGGATTTTAAATTAAGAATTTTATTAAATTATCAATTTCAGGTGCAATTCAAGGTGCTGGTTGTCACCTTTAAAACCTTTCATGGCTTGGGACCAGGTTATATAAGGGACTGTCTATTGCCGGACACATCCACCCGACTCATCACAGTGGGGAGGAAGGGAATGTTGCGGGTCCCATCCCTGAAGGAGATACACCTGGTGAGACCCAGAAGAAGGGCCTTCTCTGTGGTGGCTACCTCTCTCTGGAACATCATTCCCCCAGAGATTAGAATGGCCCCTTCTTCCGGAAGGCACCGAAGACCTGGTTCTGCCAATGGGCCTGTGGAACCCAAAGTGGGTTGGAGCCCATTAAATGACTTGTGTGATCAACTGGGGGCTGGTGGGTGATTTTATTACATTAATTTACTTGTATTTTTAATTAGTTTTACTGTTTTTAGATGTGGTTTTTACATTCTGTAAGCCACCTTGAGTCGCCATGGGCAAATAGGCGGCAATATACATTAATTAAATAATTAATCAAATAATAATCAAATAATCAAATAATCAAATAATCAAATAATCAAATAATCAAATAATCAAATAATCAAATAATCAAATAATCAAATAATCAAAAACAAACAAATAAATAATAAATAAATAAATAAATAAATAAATAAATAAATAAATAAATAAATAAATAAATAAATAAATAAATTTTTACACTGCATATCAAGGTCTGGTTATTTAGAAAAATCCTTGTATTGCTCTGTCCCGAGCTCAGCAGGGCTGGGTCATTCTTTTGGATTTGGAAGTAATGACCCCACCAATAGAAGAATTTAAGGCTTTAGTCCAAGCATTAGAACAACATAATAACATGAGACAGAAATTAAAGACTATTCAAGGACACTGAATACATCATAGCCTCAAAGAGCAAAGAATTCATTGTCAATTATTTCATTTTCAAATGATGCACTGATGACTAATATCAATCTTTTATAAATCTTGCCTCTGTTCTTTTGGAAAGAAGGCAGTTGATAAAGAAAAAAAAACAGTGTGCCAAAGTTTTCATTTATTCTAATGGCAAAATAAAAGAAGTTGGAATGGATTCTTGTCAACCTCGAAGATTTTCTGCAAGATAATCTATTTTAACCCAATCCCTCAGATCTTCCAACTATGGACTCATTGCTGTAACTGAATTTGTCTGCCTTGCTGCTAATCTTCTTCTTCATGACCTTCTTTCCACCTAAACCTCTTTGGTGTTTGTGGAGATTCTCAACCATCCAGGTCACTCTTATCCCAAAAGTGTTTTTTTCAAGAGGCAACTGGACTTTCTTTGTTTTTATTTGAAGAAATTTCCTTTGGTGTTTGCTCAGCAATTTTTTGCTCAGTTGTGCTGGCAAAGTTTCTTCTATGCAAGATGGCTGCTTCAAGGTCTGTAATAGAGTGTGCTGGAAAGTTAAAATGCTCTGATACTATCTTGTCAAAATTGCATCCAATAACTCTTTGGTGTAAACTTTAGTTTGTATGTCCCATAGAGTCCAGTGGACCATTGTTGGTAGATGGTGGCATGTATCAACATTAGAGAAAATATCTGTGAGGGTGCCTTCAATTCACTAATTCACCATTTTTGGAATCTGTAAAGGTTTATTAATCTAAGCAACGGGGGGGGGGGGGTAAAGGTTGAGCATCAGAAGGTAAATGTTCAGAAAGCATTGTTCTAGGTCAGTCATAAAGATGTTGACATAATGTGGAGCCATACATGTACCCACGCCTTGGTAGCAAGGTATACTGTATTGACATAAGTAATGATTTCTTCTTGGCCTGAAATCGACATTTGAGAGTACAGGGCGGGGCATAACCTTTTCCTAGGGGGTCACAGCAAGATCGACAGCAGTTTACAACTTCCGCGACACCTCATTTTAAAGCCCATAAAAAACTGAATTGAATGAGCTATTAAATGTTAAATTTGCTTTAAGAATGGCTGGAAAATTCGATTCGGAAGAACAAAGGATCATTGACAGAATAAAATGCATTGCCTTTCGAGAGGCTCGCGATGCTGGAGCGACGTTTATCAATCGAAAATGGATTGCAAACAAATTGAAACGTCATCCGGATTGGGTTACTGATAATTGGAACAAAACAGCCCAAGAATGTTTCACAAAATTTGGAGAAGGGCGTCCTCTGCAACTGTACCAAGAAAGCAAAGCCATCATTGCAACTGGCAGTCGCAAACAACGAAAAGGAAACCGAAAAGTGGCCCAAGAAATCCTTCAAATTCGTGGAAAACGAGTTGATCAAAGGACAATCGGCCGATATCGAGAACGAGAAGGTTTGAAGCCATTCCACGTCATTTGCAAACCATTGAAAACTCAAACACACGTTCAAGATCGGCTTTGGTTGTGCGATTGGTTGTCTGAATGGACCGAGGAAGATTTTCTTCATTTGGCGCCATCTGACGAATTCTTCGTTTATGCCATTCGAAAACCGAATTTCCAGAACGATCGAATTTGGGCTAAAGACGTCGACGACATCGCCAAACATGAACGATATCGACAAATCGTTCGCAATCCGACTTGCATCGGGATTTTCGTCATTTTCACAGCCAAGAAACTGCATTGGGTTTTGAAGGATAAAGGGGAATCCTGGGATGGCAGTTATTTCCGTGAGAAAATTTTATTGGAGAATGTCATTCCATTTCTCAGTGATCCAGACAATGTCTTGGTGGTTGGTGAGGCTGTCTTTCTTCATGACAAAGCTCCTTGCATGCGTGCAAATGCGACTCAGCAATTGTTAAAGGAAAACAATGTCGAATTTTGGGGCAATGACGTTTGGCCGGGAAATTCGCCAGATCTCAATCCGGCAGAGAACATTGGGGCCATAATTAAGGATGAAGTGGAAGCTCTGATGATTCAGGAGCAAGGTCAAAATCGATATTCGGTTGAAACTTTGAGAATGAATTTGGAAACTGTGTTGAAAAATCTGGAAAATCGAACGGAACTGTTTGAAGATTTGTTGTGTTCTTATCCACCTCGTTTGAATGCTGTTCGAAGGGCTAATGGTGGTCATACTGACTATTAAATCGTGTCAATAAACTCAGTTTTTGATGGGCTTTCGAATGGTGTATGAATTATTTGTGTTGTTATTACTGTGACCCCCTAGGAAAAGGTTATGCCCCGCCCTGTATTAGTGTATAATACGCCAGTAGGTAAAATTGTATGGTTGGGAAGATTGATTATAGATTTTAGTCTTCTTATGGAGTGGGTTGTGTTTTTTTATGAGAGTGAGAGCACTGGTGGCACATAGTTTGAGTACAGCATCCATAAAATCTGGTAATTGAACTCTGATGGTTCAGATGCTTGAACAATTTGCCTTGTTTGTGTATTTAAGGAGGTGAAAGGTAAATATTCCCCTCACACATAAGTGCTAGTCGTTCCTGACTCTCGGGGGCGGTGCTCATCTCCGTTACAAAGCCGAAGAGCCAGCGCTATCCAAAGATGTCTCTGTGGTCATGTGGCTGGCATGACTCAATGTTAAAGGTGCACGGAATGCTGTTACCTTTCCACTAAAGATGGTTCCTATTTTTCTACTTGCATTTTTATGTGCTTTCGAACTGCTAGGTTAGCGGAAGCTGGGACAAGTAATGGGAGCTCACTCTGTTATGCAGTGCTAGGGGTTCGAACCCCCGAACTGCCAACCTTTCTGATCGACAAGCTCAGTGTCTTAGCCACTGAGCCCTTTTATTTAAGGAAGTAGAAATTGCCTATTTGACGTCCACATTGTTTCCATGTAGATAGCTTTATTTGTCTTCTGGAAATTATTTCATCAGTCCATGTAGACTTTTCTGGCACCTTTTGTGGAATTGGAAGATAGAATTTGGAATGAAGAGTTGGAAAGAAGACTTCTTAGCTTTCTTTGACATAAGCAACATTCGTAACGACAATAGGTCTTCTTTTGATTGTGATGCCGTTGCTCCTCTTGAGGTCTTGGATCACATTTCACTCTGTTGCAAGATCATGGTAACAGAATACAAATACCAGGACTTTGTACTAACAAATCACTTCAAGAACAACCTCCAAAGAAATTCTAAAGACATCCAGAGCTCTCTAAAAGCAAGCAGGACAACAAAAGGTTTTTTTTTTCTTGAAAAAGAAATTTCAGCAATATATTCTGTAAAGCTGGTGACAACTTAACCCACTTTGTTTCTTGTTAAATCTGAGCAACTCCCTGAATAGTAATAGCCTATAGCTGATAGCACATTTGGACACAATTTAAATTCAGACACCACAAAGCAGCACTTAATATGTTCCACAAGGTCACACTGATCCTTGTTCTTTGACCAAAAGGGCAAATTTCACAATTGTTCTTTGTACTCAAGACAAAAACAATTACCTCAGCCATATTAATGAAACCACCAGAGGCAAGGAAAACCAACCAGAGTATATTTAGCTAATCAGTTAAAGAGTTTCTAATTTCAGGGGAGGATTTTCAGCTTTTGTTCTAATTATTATATTTACATGTAGAAAAGTTTTATCCCAAGGGTGGTGAGCCAGTTCCTGATGCTTGGATAATCCAACATTTTTTTTGTTTTGTTCTTCAGATAATTATATCACTTCAAGTCATGGAGAAATTTCCCTCATGGAGAAATCCACTTTTTTTTTCACCTATTCTAGCACATATTTGAAAAAGATTCCTTCTATCATTAAATAATGTATTGAGAAGGGCAGTATAGGATGCAGAGATTACCATTTTTGGAATAATAGTGAGCTGTGGAGTAAAATGCAAAAAGTAAGAGAATTAAACTTTTCCTTCTTTGTTTGACTACTGAAGATAGATATGTTTTGTATATGGGGAGGAGCAAGGGTTTTTATTTCAAAACAGTTTCTAGGTTAAATGCCATGGAATTTCTCCAGTCAGGACTCAAAAAATCAGTGGAACAGAATATGTTTTGTTAAATAAAAAAAAAGTTTCATGTATAGGTTGAGTTTAATCAGCACTCTAGATTACAATATGATTGACTTGTTTCTGGCTTAAGTGTACTGCATAGAATTGTGGTTAGTTTATGGGTTCTTTGTGTCACATGTACCTTGTGACAATTCGGTCATCCCATGGATTGGCAGGTTGTAAAACCAGTTTGTGAAGACTAAGCGAAGCAGGTAAATTTCTGCACATTTTCTGCTCGCAGTCCTCAACGCTTCAAAAAGTAGACAGCAATTACCTTTACTACTGCAGGCTCTGGGATCAAGGAGCGAAAGTCACTGCCCCATCTCAAACTGCCCCAGTTCCTATGGCAACAAAAATCCACTGACCCTTCACTCCATATAAAAGAAAGAAGACAGCCAAGAAACCCCATTGTTTGTATGTGCTGTTTCTCTTGCCAAAGAGAAGAAATGTCAATTTCAATCCTATTAGCTTTGCTTTTGGGAAAGATTGAGGGCAAAAGAAGAAGGGGATGGCAGAGAATGAGGTGGCTGGATGGAGTCCCCGAAGCAGTAGGCGTGAGCTTAAATGGACTTCAGAAGATGATAGAGGACAGGAAGGCCTGGAGGAAGGTTGTGTATGGGGTCATGATGGGTCGAACGTGACTTTGCAACTAACAACAACAACAAGTTTTGCCTACACTTATACTGAAGAATTGCAAAAGCAAATCAACATTCTTTTTTCAACATTCATAGAGCAGATGAAGCTCAAGATCCAGGAGGAAGGATAAGGCAAACGTTCCATCCAATAGTTGACCTTCAAATTATATAGAGCTCAAGTCTTAAGGTTGAAACCAGGGCCTCTTGCAGTGTTGAAGGGCAGGACAAAGTAAATACCTGTCAACTGCACACATGGGATCTCAAAAATTGATTCAGAACCAGCAACATGGAAATGTCCAGAGGCATAACTTTGAGTCTACTTGAACAAATAACTACCTGAGGACCTGTAATGTGTCATCAGTGCTTTGGGAAGAGTGTCTCTGCAAAAAGTTACAGATGTCTAGCGATTCCAGATTGCTAGAATGGGCACAAAATAATACCATCTTCAGGTTAATATCTACTTTAACAAGGAAGAACAATATTCTGTAAAATCAATCTCCTACAACCTGGACATTTCAAATATATTGAGCAGGAGGTGGACCAGAAAACCTCCAAGGTCCCAACTCTGTTATTCTGTTATTTTTGGACATAATTTCTCATATTTCCTAACTACTATCTGAACCTATCTGAAAGATTTTGTGTCAGAAGACACTACTGTGAAGCTTTGAATTGGACTGAAAAAGTTGGATGGAGATTTTTGCCAAAGAAATAAAGGATCCATGGACAAATGAATGGCGAAAGGGATACTTGGAATAGATCATGAGTGCAGTGAACCAATCTTGCATTCTGAATTTTCCTTCTGTCCTTTCCCAGAGCAAAGTTTCCTCTTAGTTACCCCAAGCAGAGACATTGCATATAAAAGAGAGGAAGTGGGGAAAAAAATAACGGAACAAGAGAACAATTCTCACTTCTCCCTGGAAATCAGAATAGAAAAACAGGTTCAGTCTCCCCCCATTTTTCCAATCATACTATTTGTATTCTGGTTTGAGAATATGAATATACCTGAACTTGAAGTAGTCTTCAGAATTTGACCAAGCCATCTCTTTAACCTTTCCATCTGGTGTTCCTGAGTAACCACAAGGAGAAAGCAGTCCAACCTTTCTGTTAAACAAATAGTCTCAGAGAGTTCATCAAACCTAGACTCATTAGGGCTCGAAGGGACTTTGGAGGTCTTCTAGTCCATCCCCCTGCTCAAGGCAGGAGACCTCATACATCTAGGTTGAATATTATCCTATATTCCAGGACAAGCTTTGGTAGCAATTGAATAGTTCCCTTGATCTTTAGAAAAAATGTCTTTTTTATCCACACTCTTGTAGGGAGGCAATATTTATATGTCTTTCATTGACCTAGAGGGGTTTATATCCATCAAGGAAATATCAAGACAAAGGTTTAAATCCCTCTATCTCCAGTCCTGAGTCTCAATATGGATCAGGTGACCATTATCCTGTTAATCTGGAGTAAAGTAACCAATAATCCAAGGTATAACTGTCAAATTTATGGAATCTTCTCCAAGGTTGCTCAATAGTTATATTAAAAAGTATGCAAGTGTAGTTCAGACCTCAAATAAGCACAGGACTTTTTTTATTCCTCATTAAAACAAAGACGTGTTTTCAGCCTTCTCTCTCTGAAAAAGAAAAGGTGCCAGGTCTTTAAAACTTCATCTTAACTAGTGAGCAAACCCTTTATAGTACTGGCATCTTTTTTCAGAATTATTCAAATATCCAAAACTGCTTAAATAAAGAGCAAAGTCCAAAGTACATTTTCTGAACCATTTTCAAGGCATTCTCTTCTCTAAAATCTGGGCAGAACCAGGACAAGCTTTGTGATATATTTACAAATTTACAAACTAAATTTGACTGAATTGAAATTAAGCTACAGTCAATTCAATTACCCCCTACTTAATACTTTTATTACCTATAAATTATAACTTTGAAGTGACATCCTAAACTTTCCAAGAAAACACACAACCCAACCCTGCAAAATCACAGCACTGATTTTGTACTAGCGTGTTACACTTCAACATGTTATCAGGGTTTAAATCCCATTCTTGCATTGAGGCCAAAGGGGCTAATCAACAGTAGCCTTTGAGTTTATTATTGGTTGATCAAGAAAAAGTAATCAAGAGATATATCTAAGGAAGTCCTCTGGAATTTCAGTTGAGGCATCTCAACTGAGAGATACTCAACTTTAGGTGCACAGTACTCACACAGTCCACAAAGAAAACATGAATTCCACAAGCTATGTAATTCAGAATTACCAAGAACTGATTTTCTTTTTCAGAATCAAACTGTATTTTCAAAATAAAATCAGAGAAAGCCATCCAAGAACACACATGGCAGTTGTTTATTATTGTATCCCGGGAATGGCTAGCCTGCCAATGTCTCAGGTGAATTGTGAGCACAGCTGCAAAGTAGTAATTGATCATTAATCACCTTCTATGTATACAATAATGATGTACCACCAACTTGCACCCCTATCCACAAACACTCTGGGGGACTCCGCTACCTCAGAATAACAGAATAATGGAGTTGGAAGGGACCTAGGAGGTCTTCTAGTCCAATCCCTGCTCAAGCAGGAAACTCTATGTCATTTTAGATAGATGATAGTCCAATATCTTCTTAGAAACCTCCAGTGAGGGAGCTCCACAGCTTCTGAAGGCAAGCCATTCCAATGATTAATTGTTCTGTCAGGAAATTTGTCCTTAGTCCTAGGTCGCTTCTTCTCTCCTTGATGAATTTCCATTCATTTCTTCTTGTCCTGTCTTCAGGTGCTTTGGAGAACAGGTTGATCCTCTCTTCTTTGTGACAGCCCCTCAAATATTGGAAGACCGCTAGCTATCTTGTCACTTCAATGGAGTCTTCTTAAAATGAAGAAGTGCCACTTCTGATTGAGTTGATGGCCGCATAGGTTTTGCAAAGCGCACACTGAACTCTGCACTACTAAAATGTGCTGGATTGCAGCTTATTTTTTAATTGTAAAAAGCTATTGTTTGCTCATGATTGTGCATTTTTAAATTTTTGTATTCTGTTTTAAACATTATTAGCTGCCTTCAGGGGTACATAAAGCAGAAGTCAAGGGATAAATCGCATAAATTAAGAAACTTAGATCTGAAGCTTCGTCTAGGAGTGACTGCAGAACTAAAAGACTATAGAGAATTTCCTCATCCTGCAACATGAATAGAATAGAATAGAATAGCAGAGTTGGAAGGGATCTTGAAGATCTTCTAGTCCAACCCCCTGCTCAGGCAGGAAACCCTACACCACTTCAGACAAATGGTTATCCAATCACTTCTTAAAAACTTCCAGTGTTGGAGCATTCACAACTTCTGGAGGCAAGTTGTTCCACTGATTCATTGTGCTAACTGTCAGGAAATTTCTTCTTAGTTCTAGGTTGCTTCTCTCTGATTAATTTCCACCCATTGCTTCTTGTCCTACCTCAAGTGCTTTGGAGAATAGCTTGACTCCCTCTTCTTTGTGGCAGCCCCTGAGATATTGGAAGACTGCTATCATGTCTCCCCTACTACTTCTTTTCATTAAACAAATTAGACATACCCAGTTCCTGCAACCTTTCTTCATATATTTGATCTAATGAGTATTAGATCAAAATCCTCAGAACCAGGTTGACGTTTCTAGCCATGAAACTCTGTAGTTGGATTCATACATGATAAGTCATGTTTCAATAAACCACAAAGCCTAGGGCATATTGCAAGAAATAAAGATCCCATTGCTGCCACAAAGGCAATGGGGTCAATTTATTCTCCAAAGCACCTGAGGGCAGGACAAGAAGCAATGGATGGAAACTAATCAAGGAGAGAACCTAGAACTAAAGAGAAATTCCTGACAGTTAAAACAATTAACCAGCTGCCTTCAGAAATTGTGAGTGTTCCATCACTAGAGCAGTGTTTTTCAACCACTGTGCCGTGGCACACTAGTGTGCCGTGACATAGTGTAAGGTGTGCCGTGGGAGAATTACTTTATATATAGTCAATATAGGCACAGAGTTAAATTTTTTTAACATTTTCTAATTGTGGTGTGCCTTGTGATTTTTTTCATGAAAAAAGTGTGCCTTTGCACAAAAAAGGTTGAAAAACACTGCACTAGAGGATTTTAAGACATTGGACAACCATTTGTCAGAAAGGGATAAATGCTTGGGTTGGAGGGGGGGTTGGACTGGAGGACCTCAACTCTACTATTCTATCTTCTTATTCTGTTATTCTTTCTATGATGATTTGTATCCATGCCATCAAGACCAAAGAAAGTCCAAAGAATGGTATAGGATCTCCTGCCAAGGGCAGACTAGAAGACCTCCAAGGTCCCTTCCAATGTTCTATAGTGTTAAGTTACAATCAAAATGTCTAGCTATAATACCCTGCTTTTAGAGTGAAGATTGGGGGAAACTCTTTAGATTAAGCTAGTCCCTCATACTAAACCATGATTTAACTTTGATTAGAATATTTGGCATTCTAACCCACATTTTATAAACTTCATTACTTAAGTTCATACATGCTAAACTGAAAAAGTGTGACATCCACACCCAAACACTTGACTACATTGTACAATTTATAGGTTTATAGCCTCATTTTACAATTTTCCTCATTTTCTTCAATGCCTCATTTTCTTGCCACAGTCGTTAAGTAAATCACCGCAGCTGTTAAGTTAGTAAGACAGTTGTAGTGAATCTAACTCCCCCTTTGACTTTGCTTGTCAAAAGTTTACAAAAGGGGGTCACATTGCAACCGTCACAAATATGAATCCATCGCAAAAGGGGATCACGTAAGCCCAGGACATTGCAACCGTCATAAATATGAGTCAGTTGCCATGCGTCTGAATTTTAATCAACGACCATGAGGATACCTCAATGGTCGTAAGTGTCAAAAAACGGTTCACTTTTTTTCAGTGCTGTTGCAACTTTGGACGGTCACTAAGTGAACCATTATAAGTCGAGGACTAGGTGTAACACCCACCAAGCAGCCCAAATATACCTACCAGACCAATCATAAAGGCAGAAGATGGCTGTGAGTTCGACTCCTGCCTCAGGCAGGAAAGCCAGCTAGGCCGGTCTCTCTCTCTCCGCCCCCCCCCCTCTCTCTCAGCCCAATCTGCCTCACGGGGTTGTTGTTGTTGTGAGGTAAATTAGAGGAGGAAGGCGCCTTGGAGATGTCTGCCGCTTGAGTTATGTGTGAAACTAATAAAAGGCAGGATCCAAAGAAATAAAGTGAAAAGAAATTGGTCAGAAACCTGGTTAAAATGCGTAGCCAACTTCATGGCTTTTGGAAACTGGTTTGTGGTCAACTGAGGCCTGTTCTGGCTGAGCTTCTATGGCCCCGCCCAAATCCAGCTGTTCCTCGTTAGTAATTAAGAGGCCGGAAGGGCTATTCACTCACACAGCCTTCCTCCCAAGTGAACCATTTACTCTCAAGGAGTTCTTCATCCTTGCTTCTTAGGACTAGAAGCCCTCCAAGAAGCAATACTTTACAATGCTCCATATAGTGATGATTCAAAGTTACAATGGCACAGGGAAAAGTGACTTACGACCATTTTTCACACTTATGACCACTGCATCCCTGTGGTCACCTGAGCAAAATTAAGGTGTTTGGCAACTATCTCCTATTTCTGACGATTGCGGTGTCGGGGGGGGATCACTTGGTCCCCTTTTGCGACCCTCTGACAAGCAAAGTCAGCGGGGAAGCCAGATTCACTTAATGACCATGAGGGGACTACCTGATCCCCTTTTGCGACCTGCTGACAAGCAAAGTCAGTGGAGAAGCCAGATTCACTTAATGACCATATTACTAACTTAACAACTGCAGTGATTCACTTCACACCTGCAGTGATTCACTTAACAACCGTGGCAAGAAAGGTTGTAAAATGGGGGTAAAACTCACTTAACAAATGTCTTGCTTTGCAAGAGAAATGTTGGACTCCATCAGGTCGTAAGTCAAGGACCACCTGTGTTCTATGTTCTGTTCTTTGTTCTACTTCTCATGTTTAGCACTTCTCTAGCTTGCTAACTTTGTCCTTATGTACAATTACTTGACTTGGCTGGACCTGGACCTTCTATCTTCAGGATCATAGTTGGGTGTCTTGTTCTTTGGCTCCTTCAAAAGTGATCCAAAGATGAATCTAGAGACTATTGCACTCCCAAGATTTGGATTAACCATAGATTGGCTGAAGAAATAAATTTAAAAAACCATTAAATATCAGCAAAGAAATACAGAAAACGTTTTGCAGTCCAGATCTATTTTATGGTCATAGGGGGATTTCTTTCTTTCTTTCTTTCTTTCTTTCTTTCTTTCTTTGTTTATATTCCATCTTACAGTTTAACAGAGTTGGAAGGGATGTTATAGGTCATCTAGTCCAACCCGCCCCCAAGCAAGAGACCCTACACCATTTCTGACAAATGGCTATCCAACATCTTCTTGAAAGCCTCCAGTGATGAAGCTCCCACAACAGGTAGATATAAAATACAATACAATACAATAGCAGAGTTGGAAGGGACCTTGGAGGTCTTCTAGTCCAACCCCCTGCCTAGGCAGGAAACCCTATACCATTTCAGACAAATGGCTATCCAACATCTTCTTAAAGACTTCCAGTGTTGGGGCATTCACAACTTTTGGAGGCAACTTGTTCCACTGATTAATTGTTCTAACTGTCAGGAAATTTCTCCTTAATTCTAAGTTGCTTCTCTCCTTGATTAGTTTCCACCCATTGCTTCTTGTCCTACCCTCAGGTGCCTTGGAAAATAGTTTGACTCCCTCTTCTTTGTGGCAACCCCTGAGATATTGGAACACTACTATCATGTCTCCCCTAGTCCTTCTTTCTATTAAACTAGACATACCCAGTTCCTGCAACCATTCTTCATATGTTTTAGTCTCCATCCCCCTAATCATCTCTGTTGCTCTTCTCTGCACTCTTTCTAGAGTCTCCACATCTTTTCTACATCGTGGCAACCAAAACTGAATGCAGTATTGCAAGTGTGGCCCTACCAAGGCATTAAAAAGTGGTATTAACACTTCATGTGATCTTGATTCTATCCCTCTGTTTATGCAGCCTAGAACTGTGTTGGCTTTTTTGGCAGCTGCTGCACACCGCTGGCTCATACTTAAATGGTTGTCCACTAGGACTCCAAGATCCCTCTCACAGTTACTACTATTGAGCAAGGTACTACCCATACTGTACCTGTGCACAGTACCTGTGCACATATGATGGATGGATGGATGGATGGATAGATGATGGAGGGATGGAGGAATAGATAGATAGATGATGGCTGTATGGCTGTATGGCTGATGGATGGATGGATGGATGGATGGATGGATGGATGGATGGATGGATGGATAGATAGATAGATAGATAGATAGATAGATAGATAGATGATGGATGGAGATAGGTAGCTAGATAGATAAATAAATAGATAAATAGATCGATAGAAAGATAGAAAGATAGAAAGAACGATAGAAAGATAGAAAGGATAGAAAGATAGATGATGGAGGGATGGATGGAGGGATGGATGGATAGAAGATAGATAGATAGATAGATAGATAGATAGATAGATAGATAGATAGATAGATAGATAGATATGAGGGAGGGAGGGATAGATAGATAGATGGATGGATGGATGGATGGATGGATGGATGGATGGATGGATGATGAATGGATAGATAGGTACATAGATGATGGATGGATGGATGGATGGATGATGAATGGATAGATAGGTACATAGATGATGGATGGATGGATGGATGGATGGATGGATGGATGGATGGATAGATGGATGGATGGATGGATGGATGGAGGGAGGGAGGGATGGAGGGATGGATGGATAGATATAGATGATGGGGGGAGAGAGGGAGGGAGGGAGGGATGGAGGGAGGGATAGATAGATAGATAGATAGATAGATAGATAGATAGATAGATAGATAGATAGATAGATAGATAGATAGGTAAATAGATGATGGATGGATGGATAAATGGATGGATGGATGGATGGATAGATAGATAGATAGATAGATAGATAGATAGATAGATAGATAGATAGATAGACAGACAGAAAGAAAGAAAGAAAGAAAGAAAGAAAGAAAGAAAGAAAGATGATGGATGGATAAATGGGTGGATGGATGGATGGATGGATGGATGGATGGATGGATAGATAGATAGATAGATAGATAGATAGATAGATAGATAGATAGATAGATAGATAGATAGATGATGGATGGATGGATAAATAGATACATAGATAGATACATAGATGATGGATGGATGGATGGATGGATGGATGGATGGATGGATGGATGGATGGATGGATGGGTAGGTAGGTAGGTAGGTAGGTAGATAGATAGATAGATAGATAGATAGATAGATAGATAGATAGATAGATAGATAGATAGGAAGGAAGGAAGGAAGGAAGGAAGGAAGGAAGGAAGGAAGGAAGGAAGGAAGGAAGGAAGGAAAGGTAGGTAGCTGTGGATTTTGACACTGATGAAGAGACTAATACATGTTGTAAAGCAGTATATGTAGATTCAAACATTTTTCTAAAGTGCAATGGTATTCAGGGTACACTCCTTCCTCTGTAGCATGGCCACTATCTATATCCCAAACTGAAATATAATAAAAATAGTAAAAAGGAATTATAGATGGCACCATACCAGCACTCTACCCAAAGACACCCATATCATATTGCATAGTTTGGCATCATTTCACTTTGCTGACTATGAACCTTTTTTCAATATATCCATTATCACTGCAACCACTGCCGAGTGATGATTTATACACAATATATTGGAAGTGGATGGACCTGGGGACATTCCAGAAGGCCAATTTAATATCCTTCTGCCTTGCTTTGGAGGATGGGAGGGTTTCCATTGAGAGATCAAGAGTGGCTCTTGCAGCAGCTGGCAAGAAGGAAGGGCTACTAGCAAATAACATTGATGCTCATCAATCTCACTTCTTTAAAAAAAAAAAAAAAGACCTAAAAAGATGTATAGGCCTGGCAAGTCAAATCTAAGCAAGCTTATGTCCTTCAGGACTGGTTGCTGGCAATGACATCACCCAATGAAACACAAGCTAACCTATCACATTTTTAGTGTTTGGATAAAAACTTATCTCCAGGTGGTTAGTTTAAGTTTCAGCATGTCTCAGAAGCCCAGAAAATTCAATTCAAAACCATGGAAAGATTAAGTATAATTATATCACTCTATCATCCTACCCACCTATCTACCTACCTATCATCTATCTTATATCTATCTACCTACCTACCTACCTACCTACCTATCATCTATCTTATTTCTGTCTGTCTCTGCCTGTCTGCCTGCCTGCCTGCCTGCCTGCCTGCCTGCCTGCCTACCTACCTACCTACCTATCTATCATCTATCTGATATCTGTCTATCTATCTCTATCATCTCTATCTCTATCATCTCTATCTGTCAGAAGTAATGTGTGGAAGGAGATATTTCCTGACAGTGAGAACAGAATAGCTTGCCTCCCAGATATGTTGGTGCCCCATCATGAGTTTTTTTTTCCAAAAATACACTGGACAATCATTTCATTGGAATGGTATAAGGTGTCCTACCTTGAGCAGGGGGTTGGACTAGAAGTCCTCTGAACTCCCTTCAACCCTATGGTTCTAGGTTCAGTATCAAGCTGTTTGCAAACATTTCCCAAAGACAAAGGAGAGAGATTAGGTTGAGGTTGTATAAACTGTGAAAGTATGTTTGGGAATGATTGTTTTCTGCCTCTAGAAATGTAATTTCATAGAGAGCAATGATTGGGGATTGATTTTGTTAAACTGTGCATTTCCATCCATGTTCAATCCTATTATTTGTAAATAAAGCCACATAATGCAAAATCTCATAGGATTAGAATGGTCTACTTTTAAAAGATACCCACATCCTTGGTTGTCCATTTAAATCCGCAAGTGAGGCAAATGCATCATCAATATTATTTATCCCATGTACATTCTGAATCCCTGACATTTCATAAGATAAATTCTCCAGTCATTGAAATATCAAGAGCTCAACTCAGCTGTTCCTTCTAGACGGATACATCTCATGTATTATAAATATAATTGTTCTGAATAGTAGTTTTGTAAGTATTTAATTTTTAAAATATTTTAAATGTTGGATGGAGTAAAATAAATGCCATACATTATGAAGGAAAAAATTATATAAATTTCAAGGAGTCTTAGTCTTGGGAATGGAATATGGGGAGGGCAGACAGGCTGTATAAGCTTTAACCTTCAGCGATGATGAAAGAGGAAATAATATAGACAGACATGAATTTTTTGTTTTAATGAGCCAAGTACTATTCTATATTACAGATTATTCCAGTAGTTACAATTCAAATTTGTCAAAGGCAATGTGAATTTCATAAACACAATCTATCATATTGTTGGTGTTGTTAGTTGCGAAGTCATGTCCGACCCATCGCAACCCTATGCACAATGTTCCTCCAGGTCTTCCTGTCCTCTACCATCCCTGGAGTCCATTTAAGCTCACCCCTACTGCTTCGGTGACTCTATCCAGACACCTCATTCTCTTCTGTCCGCTTCTTCTTTTACCCTCCATCTTTCCCAGCATTAGGCTCTTCTTCAGAGAGACCTTCCTTCCCATTAGGTGGCCAAGGTATTTGAGTTTCCCTTCAGGATCTGGCCTTCTAAAGAGCAGTTGATCTCTAGGACTGACTGGTTGGATCGCCTTGCAGTCCAAGGGACTCGCAGGAGTCTTCTCCAGCACCAGAGTTCAAAGGCCTCCATTCTTTGGCCCTCAGCCTTCCTTATGGTCCAACCTTCACAGCCATACATTGCAACTGGGAATACCATAGCCTTCACTATACACACTTTTGTTGGCAGTGTGATGTCTCTGCTTTTTAGTATGCTGTCTAGGTTTGCCATAGCTTTCCTCCCTAGGAGCAAGCATCTTTTAATTTCTTGGCTGCAGTCCCCATCTGCGGTGATTTACGTACACCACATAAATCTTCCTTGAATAGTGTGAGATTTGTTATTATGAGGCCGATGTGATTTGATAACTCAGTCTGTCTCAAATACCACTTTGCTACCTGTAAAAAGGGAATGGATCGTCTTTTGATCACCACACATTGTTGTCTAGAAGATTGTATCCTGCCGCAATCTTCTTGACATATTTCTGGAAACATGCTATAACTATGTTTTGAATGTCATCTTTATGGTAACTGTTATCCTGAAAAATGCAACAGGATTGAGATGTTTATGACCAATAAGTTTGTTTATTTATCTTGGTTTTATGGATATTCTTTTCTTTGCTTCCATTTTTAGGCTGAAGAAGATAAAAGTGCAGTAATTTTAAACAGCCAACAGGCTAGCAAGCAAATGCTAGAAAAGACATGTTTCCTATAGCAGCAGAGGATAAGGCTACAATGAATGAGAAATATTTTAAGGAAGCAAATATAAGCTCAGTATGATGATTCTGTTCACCCAGTAACAGGGGTGGGTTCCTGCCAGTTCTAACCTCTTCTATAGAAAGAGGTTCCACAAATCTACAGTGCCATTTAGAACCGGTTTCAGCTCCCTCCCCCGCCCATCTGCACATCATCAGGATGAAGAGCGAGAGGAAGAATTCTGGGAGTTGAAGTCCACAAGTCTTAAAGCTGTCAAGTTTGAACACCCCTAGGGTTTTTTTTCTAAAGGGTTAGGGGTGCAAGGTCTTGTAACATAACAGCTTTAAGACTTGCACACTTCAATGCCAGAGTTCCTGAGCCAACATGACTGGAGGAGGAATTCTGGGAGTTGAAGTCCACAAGTCTTAAAGCTATCAAGTTTGAACATCCCTGGTTTTTTTTTCTAAAGAGTTAGGGGTGCAAGGGTCTTGTAACTTGACCGCTTTAAGACTTGCATGCTTCAAATGCCAGAGTTTCTGAGCCAACATTTTGGTTGCTAAGCAAGAGCATTGTTAAGTGAGTTTCACCACATTTTACAAGTTGTCCACTCCCACCCGGTCACATGGCCAGCAAGCCACTCCCACAAAGCAGGCCACATCTGCAGAAGAGGTTTTTAAAAAAATTGAAACCCACCACTGCCCAGTAGGCATGACACTGCTCCTGAACTGACCCATTTTCTAGATGTATTCTGTACATTGAAGCAAATGGACTGGGTTTGCACAAAATGCTAAGGTTAAAAAAAAGTTTAAATATTGTGTTGGAAGGATTCTTGGAGGTCTTCTACTCCAACATCCTACTGAAGCAGGAGTCCCTATACCCCATAATGGTGAACCAATGGCACGCAGGCCCAAAGTGGCGCACAAAGCCATGTCAGCCGGCATGCGCAGCCTTGCCTTTATGTCTTCCAAGTTTCTGGCACACATGCACGCACGATGACCAGCTGTCTTTTGCATACGCTGCAGTGCTGAAAACTCGTGTGCGCATGCGTGTAGTGACCAGCTGATTGTTGGGCACACATGCATGCTAGAACCCGGACGTTCGGCTTTTCCAGAGCACAGCCCCAACAAGTGCAGACGTGATGTTTCCGCATGACCTTTTTGGCACTCAGTGCCGAAAAGGTTTGCCATCACTGCCCTATACCATTCTGGACAAATGGCCATCCAATCTCCTTTGAAAAACCTCCAGTGTTGGAGCATCTACGATTTTTGAAAGCAAGCTGTTCCATTGATTAATTGTTCTCACCGTCAGGAAATTTTTCCTTAATTTTAGGATGGCTCTCTCTTTGTTAAGCTTCCATCTGTTCCTTCTTGCTTTGCTCTCAGATACTTTGGATAATATGCTGTTCCTTCTTCACCTCAAATATTGGAAGACTGCTATCATGTCTGTTAGATTGGGTAAAGGAGGCACAAAAGGCTTCCGTAAACAACAGCTCTTTATTGCAAGTCAAGTAAACATCCACTGGAGAATGGCCGGGCAGCATCCCCTTTTAAAGGGATCTGTCAGACCTCTTGACCAATGAGATTCAACCTCTGTTCCCGCCGGAACAGAGGACCTTGGTGGAAACCTCTTTCAGTTTGTCAACAGGGGGGGGGGATATCTAACAATGTCACCCCTGGTCCTTCTCTTCATTAGATTAGACATACCCAGTTCCTGCAACCATTCTTCATGTTTTATTCTCCATTCACCTAATCATCTTTGTTGCTCTTCTCTGCATTCTTTCTAGAGTCTCCACATCTTTTTAAAGATTTTTTTAAAAAATTTAAAGTTGATTTTAAACTAAACATGGTGTACAAATGAAGCTACTCAGTTTTTAACATAATTAAGCAACCCAGGTGTAAGAGTAAAAACTGTTCCCCAGTGGAACCTACTGTTTTGAAAAGTGATACACATTTCTTTTACAGAAGTATTTAAACAGAATGGGCAGCCATCTGTGAGGAATGCATTCCTGTCCTACAAGATGTATACCAAGCAAGTAGGGACATTAAATAACTTTCAAGACAGCTTCTAGCTATAAACCTGTGTCTTCAGCATGGCATTCTTGAATTATTACAACCAATCTTTTTATTTGTCCATTCTACTTACAGAATAACAAAGTTGGAAGGAACCTTGGAAGTCTTCTAGTCTAACCCCCTACTCAGGCAAGAAACCCTATACCATTTCAGACAACCGGTTGTCCAATCTCTTTGAGATCATAGATCATAGAATAACAGAGTTGGGAGGGACCTTGGAGATCTTCTAGTCCAACAGGACTAGACAGGAGATGGCAAACGTGGTCACTGCTGCATTGCAATATTTTGGGGGAGAGCTTATATTCAGGGGAGGGCTTATTTTAGTGCATGCGCTCAAAAGCCCGATTGGGCTTATTATCTGGGAGATCTTATTTTCAAGGAAACAGAGTAGAACAATCATCCAGATGAGAAAGAAGAAAACATTTACCTGTAAATGCTTCTGGTGTTTCACACTGTTCTGCCCAAACTAATTTAAACTGTGCTGCTTCTTACAAATAAAAATAAGGCTACGCAAGGAATCCTTTCTCTTAAAATAAGTTCACCTATATTGTAACAGACCAAGGATCATCCAAAACCAATGCCTCTGGGAATGTAAATCAGAAAAAAACCATAAGCATCTCCAAAATGTTTTTCTTTTCTTTTCAAACAACATCAATAGAGTTTGTCGCAACTGTAGGGCAAAAATATAGAAGGCCCCCATCCTACTTGAGAAACTCTTTCAATAGCAATGTTCTGTCGCTGCTCAGGAGGGATCCTCGCTTAAGAAAGCATAGGATAATTTTTCCTTCCCCTTGAGAAATTTGGCAAAAATGTCTACCCTCTGCCTGCCACAAATTCGGTGGGGGGAAAAAAGACTATTTCTGTTCCATTGCTTTTTTTGTTGTTAAGAGATGCAAAAAGAATGGATTTGCAGTAAAGCTGTGGAGCAGAGGTGTCAAACTAAAGGCCCGGGGGCCAGATCTGGCCCACGGGGCCACCCTGGAAACAGCAAAGTACCACCCCACAGTGCCTCTGCCAGCAAAAATGGAGCTCATGAGGGCTCAGTTTTCACTGGCAGAGGGTTGCAGGAGGCCGTGGCAGCTGAAAGCGGAGCTCAGGAGCCTGTTTTCACTGGCAGAGAGTTTGGGCCACCACAGGAGCCCCTGACAGAAGTGATGTTGAGTTGGCCATGCCCACCCTGGTACCCAGAAGTCAAACACAACCCTGATGCATCCCTCATTGAAATCGAGTTTCACACCCCTGCTGTAGAGCTAACAAGTCTAAAGGAAGACTGCTACAATTGTTTTGTTTTAACCTGAACTTCCTTGCTCCATTTAGTTAAAGCTGCTTCTCCTAATGGATTTGCTAATTGCATCCTTTCCATAAACCAATGTCTTAGAACAAAACCTCAAGGTCTTCTATTCTTCTGCCTTTCCTCAACCCCACCACCCCTATTTACAATAGCCCACCCAGCACTGAATAGAAGAAAAGGAGCAAATAGATAAAAGAAAAATCAATAGGAGGAGGACAGGAAAAGAATGGGTTGTAAACTTAGGCAATATTGGAGAATTTATATAATGGAATTCCTGGATGAATGCATTGGAGGAGACCAATTTTTATAAGAGCGTGGACACTTATGTGAATAATGAGAATATCAGGGAGGACTTAATAAGCATCCTATACTGCCTTGGCACTTACACAGACACAACTTATTTATTGCTTGCCAGTCCTACCGCATTCTGAAACAGACTCATTCCTCATTGTAATTTCTCATGCTGGACTGCAGTATTGTGGCTGCTAAACTCTGGGCCCAGTTTTTAAAAAAACCAACCATTTTTATTTATTTATTTTTTTGAAATCCATAAAATTATTTCTGTCCTAGTTACTATAGATTTAAAAATGGAGTTTGTTCCACTACTAATTACCTTACTCTGTCTCTGCCAAGTTCTGTGCATAGTGGGGTTGCTAATCACTCGGTGTTTTACTGGTCTAAGCATATATTTTATTTAAAAAGCCACACATTTTCTCAGATATGTAGCATTTGCATTTAGAATTCTTGAATTTGCCAGGTTCGAAATACACTTTGCTCCATCTGTCTTATCTGAGTCATCAGCCAGGTTGGCATGTATTTTTACTAATATAATCCCAGCCATGAAAGCAGAAAGAGGTGAGGCTGTTCACACACTGAAGAATACAAGTTCTAAAGTTTCCATAGTGGTTCTTAGTATTTGGTGACTGACCACAGGAGGATAGGATAGGACAAGACAGGACAGCAGCTGGAAGGTACCTTAGAGGTCTTCTAGTCCAACCCCCTGCTCAAGCAGGAAATCCTATACCATTTCAGACAAGTGGCTGTTTAATCTCTTCTTAAAAACCTCCAATGATGGAGCATCCATGATTTCTGGAGGCAAGTTGTTCCACTGGTTAATTGTCCTTACTGTTAGGAAGTTTCTCCTTAATTCCAGGTTGCTTCTCTCTTTGATTAGTTTCCAACCATTATTTCTTGTCCTGCCCTCTGTTGCTTGATAGAATAATTTGACCACCTCTTCTTTGTGGCAGCCCCTCAAATACTAGAATATTGCTATCATGTCGCTCCTAATTCTTTTTTTGACTAGCCAAACCCAAATCCTGCAGCCATTTTCCATTTTCAAACTACCTTGATTCTGATTCTGATTCTATTTCTCTCCTAGGAAAAATATACGGTGAGTTTTCTTTAAAAGGGGAGAAACCTATTTCAACTGTTTCCCTCCTTCCAGGAATGGTGAAAAATGCTTTTAGGATAATTTGGGTGGGAATTATGGCTTTCATAGAGGCAGAGGTAATCTAGGTGTCAATTGTCTCTGATCATTAAAGCCTGGTTGAGACATTACTAGGAAACCAATCATCAAATCAAGAATTCTAGTACTCCTAGGTATGTGACTTCTAGTATGTGACTCCCTGACAAATGCTATAGCCTTGAGAACAGCATTGCTTCCATTCTTCACTTCACTACATGTGAAGGTTTCACTGTACTACATGTGAAGTGTTCATACCACTTTATGCTGCACTGATAAGACCACACTTGGAATACTGGTTCCAATTTTGGTCCCCAAGATACAAAAATAATGCTGAGACTCTAGAAAGAAGGCAGAGAAAAACAAGGCAATTAGGAGAATAAAAGATACGATGAACGTTTGCAGGAACTGGGTAGGTCTGATCTAACAAAGAGGAAGATTAGGGATGATGTGATAGCAGTCTTCCAACATTTGCAGTGCTGTCAACCTGTTTTCCAAAGCCCCCCCCCCCCCAGGGCAAGGCAAGAATGGATGGAAATCAATCAAGGAGAGGAGCAACCTAGAACCAAGAAAAAAAATTCCTGACAGTGGGAACAATTAATCAGTGCAATGGTTTGCCTTCAGATGTTGCTTGTGCTCCATTACTGCAGGTTTTTAAGAAGAGATTAGACAATTATTTGTCCAGAATGGTAAAGAGACTCCTGCTTGAGCAGGGGGGGTTGGACCAGAAGACTTCCAAGGTCCCTTCCAATTCAGTTGTTTTGTATTCTGTACAACCCTCCCAGTTTGCTTTCCTGCCAGCCAGGTTTTTGAATTCAGCAGTGCCAAAATTCCACTCATCTATGATTGCCTCATCCATTCTGGTGCCAGATCAAGTTACAGCATCAACACCAGCATGCCTTTCCTGCCATGAGATTGTACAAAAGTAGGTCAGGGAATGACAAGCTGCATTCTACGTAGGTAGCAAAATGTTTCTTCCCTGCTCTTTTAAATCCCCCCCCTGCTGTAAAAATGAATAATTTGGGAGACTTACTTACACACAAATCTCATTGTGGGAGATCAAATAAGATTTGGAAGTGTTTTAAAGATCTACTGCAAAGAACAACATTTTCTTAGAAGAGAGATCAGTCCTTCAAACCTTATAGCATTGCAATTTTTGTTGTTAGAATAGGGTAGGGTAGGGTAGGGTAGGGTAGCGTAGGGTAGAATAGAATAGAATAGAATAGAATAGAATAGAATTCTTTATTGGCCAAGTGTGATTGGAAAACACAAGGAATTTGTATTTGGTGCATATGCTCTCAGTGTATATAAAGAAAAATAAAATAGAATACATTCATCAAGAATCATAAGGTACAACACTTAGTAGTAGATGTAGGATACTAATAAGCAATCAACAAATACTAGGAAACAATAAAACAATATAAATTGTAAAGATACAAGCAACATGGTTATAGTCATAAGTGGGCAGAGATAGGTACTAGGAAGGAAGAGAAGAATAATAGTAATACAGTCTTAATAGATAATATAACAGTGTTGTGGGAATTAGTTGTTTAGCAGAGTGATAGCATTTGAGAAAAAACTGTTCTTGTGTCTCATTGTTCTGGTGTGCAGTGCCCTATAGCATTGCTTTGAGGGTAGAAGTTGAAATAATTTCAGGATGTGTTGTTGTTTTGTGCTTGACCCTTTGAATGATGTGCCAGGGATGCTCCCCCCCCCCGAAGTAGATAGGTCAATTCTAAGTAGTAGATGGGGATTGAACAAATGTGACTATTGATGGAATGTAATTTGAATAACTTTCATTCTGATTAAACCAATGAAATACATTAATCTTAATGGCTCGAGGAATATTGAAGGACATCGAAGGACATTTGCCATCCTCGATTCTTTGGCTGCCCCTCTCTGGTCTAGAGGCAGGTCCTTTCCTAGTTAAATTTCTTTCATTTCAAGAAACCATTTGGGGAAATTCATTAATGGAATCCTTCGATCTCTCTGCCAACAAATAGAGTAGCAATTTAAAGAGATCATTGGTACATGGTCTCTTCCCCCTCCCCTCCTTAGTATCAAAGAGCCATCTGCTAATTTGAAAAATGCAAACAAAGTTATTCGCTTTGCATGAACCCCTGTGGGGAGGGCAAGAAAAAAAATCAGGGATTGTTTTACATCAAGGATTTTATCTATGCTTTTCTGGAATGTGTATTTTTATGGTAGTACTAATCTTTGAACTCCTTCTTTTCATTCTTCCACACTATTGATTTATGTTAAAGCTAAATTTTGAGGACACTAACAGCAAGAACAGTAAATGAGAGACAAAATCTGGCTTGCGTATTTAGCTTTAATTATTAAATCATCAGCACTTCTGGGTAGATCAGACTAGAAACCAATCTCATGTAGGTCATGGCAATTTTATGGTATAACATAACAGAATAAAAGAGTTGGAGGTCTTCTAATCCAACCCTCTGCTCAAGCAGGGGACCCTATACTATTTCAGACAAATTGTTGTCAATCTCTTCTTAGAAACCTCCAGTGTTGGAGCACCCACAACTTCTGGAAGCAAGTTGTTCCACTGATTAATTGTTCTGTCTAGTTGGTTCTCTCCTGGGTTAATTTCCACCCATTGCTGCTGCTTCTGCCATCAGGTCAGTGGTGGGATTCAACTTTTTTTTACTACTGGTTCTGTGGGTGTGGCTTGGTGGGTGTGACTTGGTGAGAGTGGCAGTGGAAGGATACTGTAAAATCTCCATTCCCTCACCACTCCAGGGGAAGGTTACTGCAAAATCCCCATTTCCTCCCGATCAACTGGGACTCGGGAGGCAGAGAATAGATGGGGACGGGGCCAGTCAGAGGTGGTATTTACCAGTTCTCCAAACTACTCAAAATTTCTGCTACCAGTTCTCCAGAACTGCTGAATACCACCCAGTGGTGGGTTGGCAATTTTTTTACTAGGCACGCTCCTGCATGTGCTCGCACGTGGGTGGGCACCACTTCTATGCATGCGCAGAAGCGTGCGGGTGAGTAGAGCCTCCTGCCACCACGACTACCAATTCCCCCGATCCAGTCCGAACCAGGAGCAACCCACCTCTGATACTACCTCTGCATCAGGTGCTTAGGAGAGTAAGTTGACTCCCTCTTTTTTGTGACAGTCCCTGCAAATATTGCAGTACTGCTATCATGTCACCCCTAGTCCTTTCTTTTCATGAAACTAGACACACCCAGTTCCTGCAACCATTCTTCAGAAGTGCTAGCTCTATTTTGTTATAAAACTATATAACTATATGTAAATTCCCTTTATCTTTGTGTGAACTATGGAGGGCTTATTTGAAACATGTACTCATGCTATATTCTTGCCTTGGACTCAGGTCTCTTCAGAGGTGGGCTCCTACCAGTTTACACCAGTTCGGTAGAACCGGTTCGTCAAATCTACTGAACCGGTTAGAAGAGGTTCCACCAGAAAGCAGGCCACACCTACAGCACCACCACCACCACCCACAGACAGACAGAGAAAGAGAAAGAAAGGAAGGAAGAAATAAAGGAAGGAAGGATGGAAGGAAGGAAGGAAGGAAGGAAGGAAGGAAGGAAGGAAGGAAGGAAGGAAGGAAGAAAAAGTGAGAGAGATGAAAGGAAAAAGGAAAAAGGGACAGAGAGACAAAAGGAGAGAGAGAGAAAGAGAGAGAGAGAGAGCATATGGCTGGCAAGCCACTCCCAGCAGGTCACATGGCTGGCAAGCCACTCCCACAAAGGAGGCCACACCCACAGAGTAGGTTTGAAAAAAATTTGAAACCCACCACAGGGTCTCTTTTATCTGACCACCGCCTTGGTAGAGACTCTTCCTCCTGTTCTCTACATCAACATGCTGGTTGAACCCTTTTGAATTCTCTTTTCCACTATCAGGCCATAAAGCAAGAGTGACATATAGTGACTGATAACTCTACTATCTGCACCTACAATATACTATGTGAACTATTAGGAAGGAGCTGTCCTCATTCTCTTTCTTTCACACATACCTGAACCAGAGATGGTATTCCATTTTCTTCACTACCGGTTCAGTAGATGTCCAATTGCTATTCATAATCGTTTTGAGATTATTGGGCTATTGCAAAGTGGTAGAAATGGCAGGTGTTCACTCGGCTTGGCTTGTAGCAGCTCCCACTCTTGAACTATAAAAGACTAATGAGGGAGGTTTCCTTATTGTGAGATTCCTTTGGGATTTAATGGAAACATCGTAAATCAGGTCAGTTCTAGACTTCTGCAGAGAGCACTTTACAATGAAACACAATTACATCTATCTCTCCCATGTGCAAAATGATAGCAAAATTCCTCAATATACCCCTGACAATTTTGGGGGGAGAAGAGGGAAGAAGGAGAAGGAGAGAAGTAGGAAGAAGAAGGGGAAAAAGAGAAAGGAGGAGGAGGAAGTAGTAGTAGTAGTAGTAGTAGTAGTAGTAGTAGTAGTAGTAGTAATGGTAGTAGTTTTCCCCATTAAATTAATTGAGGGGGGCACAACAGCACTAGTATTATATACAGAAATCATTCAACAATGCAACTATTACACATTCCTAGTGAGACAGAGAAATCTACAAAAGTTTAAACTAGGATCTTGGCTAATAATCCCTAATCCTGATTATTATCATTTCAATTCTGATCAAACCAGCTGTCCTTTTAATAAACGTTTCACATAAATCTGATGTGCCACTCTAAAATCTTGTGGGTTTTTTTTTCTCTTTAACTTGCTTTGTCCTGAGGAGGGGGGCAACCTGCCTAGGGCTGCAAAAAAAAAAGCAGCTGAGAGGAACTGGCTGGAGTAAAAGCTCAGCTATTGTTGAACCTCTTCTCCGTTCACAGCGGGGGGGAAAAGCTGTGAATTACAAAGAGATCCTAACGACTGAACTTCTCCCTGCCCCTTTCTGCCAGAAAGGGGAGATATCTATAGATCTTATAAGATATACAGACCAGAACTCTGAGGGGAGCTCCGTTGAGCTCCCGACGGCGACAGACTCCTCCCCCAGAAGTCTCTTTAACTTGCTTGATACATGGAGGTGGCGGAGATCGTGAGTTCTATGATAGTTCTGAATGCTGCCCATCTTTCTATCACTTTGATATCTCCTTGACTGATCATACCCTTGAATCAGAAAGAGTTTCCTGGGAGAAACTGCCTCGTGAAATCCTCCTTTTAATGTATTATAATATGAAAGTCAGGGAGACTGCAAATTGACAGAGACATGCTAGAACATTTTTGGCAAACACCTAGCCCAGGGGTCGGCAAACTTAAACACTCAAAGAGCCATTTGGACCAATTTCCCACAGAAAAGAAAACACCGGGAGCCACAAAGGTCCTAACTGGAAGCCCCCTGTTCAATTCTGAGGCTGACCGGAAGTTCAGTTCCCCCACCATAGTCTCTCTTCCTAGTGCAGCATACTTTTTCCTCTACCTGTCATAACCAAAAGCCCTATCAATTGTGGAGACAACTGGAAAACCCTCCCCTTGCCATAGAGTCTTCTCCTGGTGCACTGTACTTCTCCACCACCACCCCCCAACCCAGAAGCTCCTCTCAAAATTGTGGTGCCGACCGGTGATGGAGCCACAGCAGAGGGAGGAAAGAGCCACATGCGGCTTCAGAGCCACAGTTTGCTGATTCCTGACCTAGGGGTACTAAATCCATCAATAAAAGCAAGAACTCTTAAAATTTCACCAGAATTAACTTCTCTTTTGGAAGAAATGCTAAAAGCCAATTGACAAGAAGACAGAGTTTTTACTTGAAGTCCACTACATCCAGCTATCTAATGTGTAGGCCATTGAGCAACCAAATGGAGGTCCATGGTCTGAACACATTATGCTCTATCTTGCTGGGAATTCAGGAAGTCTTAGCCCAAATTGTTTGGTGGCAACAGATCAGCAACGCTTGACTAAAACTATCTCATGGATAAGCATGGTAGGTCTCATTTCAAATATAGCTTGATAAAACACTGGTAGATCCTTTAGGATGAAGATTTTTATCTATTTAAAATATGAAAGCTGTTCTTTTTTTAGTGCTTTTCACTGAGTATCCATTCTCCATTCTCCTCTTTGCTATTCCCTTCACTGTCATGATTGGCTTCTTTGTTAGTAAATGGGCCAGCATTATTTCAGGCAAGCTTTGAGTTATATGTTTATCACTGCGAGCACCTGCCAAGAGTTATGTTTATAGCCTAGTTGGTCCTGATTGTAGAGTTTTCAAAAGCTATAAAATGCTGAACAAGGCTTATTTAACCTCACAAATTACAGCCAGTTGTATTAATGGGATCATATAATTTTTGTCATGCCTCCCATTTGTTTCCTACTTCATATTCGATGGAAAGAGAAGTAAAACATTGGTTCAAAGGGGCTGACTTTAAAAAAATAATAATGAAAATCTAATAAAAGGATAAATCTTTCCAAGGGGAAGGAAATAGCTTCCTAAAACTCAACCACAATGTAGAAAATCAGTCGCTTGGATATGCCTAGTATGAAAAAAATATAATTGCTATATTTTCTCTGTAATTTGTTCCACCATGATCACCTTCACCATCTATTTCGTCAAAGGAATGGGATTTATTTATTAGATTTATATTATATACCCATGCTTCGGTACAAAACCATGTAATTGGGCAACCCTCAGGCCAGATGAGTCACACGCTGGCCATGCTCAATTAAGGCAACTGGCAGTTGGAACAGAGTTCATTTCAAGTGGGGAGAGGGAGTAGACCATTTAACTCCTTAGCATCGACACATGTTAATATAATACTGTGTAAGGAATACTAATGATCTGATGGTGACGTCAAAAAATCCTTTATTAGTGAGCACCTAGAAGCCAAGAGGAACATACGTGCCAAATTTCAAGTTTGTAGGCTTTACAGTTCTGGAGATTACGTGATGATATAGATAGATTTCTTTCAGGAAGTCTAGCAATATGCATAGCAGTCTTAGCCTTGTCCTATTTTGAAGAATTGAAGAAGCTTCTTGGATGGGAAGCAAAAACATCTTGAAGGAAAAAACAAAGCCCAGTTGATTTTTGAAAAAACATCTTTGGGATAGTTGGATGGAGAAACTGTTAAAGGATCTTTCTCTTCAAATTTGAATCCCACTTTTTAAAAATACTACACCTTCAATTAAGTATTCAGTTAACCACAGAATTTCAGAAATCTCTGAAAATGTAATCTTCTAACAACCTTGAGGGTTTCATGAAGAGGCTATGTAGTGGTTGTGCTGTGTTTAGATGTATGTTTTTGCCCATTATTCTTTTTTATTAATCTTTTTGTTCATTTTTTAAGTTTTTTAATAGTTGTAATATTGTTTGGCCGTATGCTGCCCAAGGTCACATTTAGTGAGATGGGTGGCTATATAAATGCATTAAATAAATAATAAATAAACAAACCCACAATACTGTATCACTCGCTAGTATTTTTAAACAAGGATTTATGGATATGTATATTGTCTGATCCTGCGTGGTTATGATTTATTCAAAACAACAAGGTTCAGGAAAGCATATGTTACATAGAACAATGATTGAAATTCAATAGTTGATACCAGTTGAACGGTGCTAGTGCTAATTTTCCATTGTTTCCAGTCTGCTGTTGTTATAGCTTATTACTGCAGCTAATTTATACTATGATTTCTTCCCTTGGGTTTAATGGTTAAATTGGTGGTGTTAAATTGTGCTTAATTTTAGATCTTCTAAAAAAATTTTAAAAAGACATGTGCAGGCCTGAACATTTATATCTAGTTTAAGGGAAACTAAGCCATGCAGAAATGTATTTATTTATTGAAGTCTCCATTTTGAAAATCTAGAAGTTGTCACTGTATAAATATGCAATGTAATCATTACAGGGAATGTTAATGTCCCAATCTTACTATTGATATTATATTAATATTAATCTTATGGTAACAATTTAAAAATCAAATGTTCAGGCAAAGACAAGTACATCAGTTGCAATCCAACCCCTTATTTTTAAAATTAGACTTGTAAATGTTACTTGCTACCCGCTTATCATTATTTCTCTGGGTTTTGTGCCAGCAAAACTAAGTGAAAATAAATTCAACTACTGGCATTTTGTGTACAGTAATTTGTTAATCAGATTTCATCAGACTTCTTAAGTTTGCTTTTTAGTTCCATTTGACCTCTCCTCCTAGGGAATAAAAAAATTATAAAGATATAATTTCCCATAATAAGCAGATTTTCTTTTTAAAATAATCATGATAACCTTTAATAACTGTAACGGGCAATATTGATGATGAAAACCTAGCAACGTGCAAGAAGGTAACATAATTGTTATGCATATTTTTTTTTAAAAAAGTCAATGTCTAAATGAGGGGATGTTTAATGTTGCTTACACAGTGAAAGAAAAATGTGACATTCCAAAATCCCATTTATATCTCTGTTTTCCCACAGGAAGTGTTTTCATTTTAAGTTTCTCTCTGCAGATGAGGTCACTTTTGACAGATCTGTAATTACAAGATCCATAATTCCAAGGAAAAGAGCATTGGAACATACATTTATCCCTAGAGCTTTGACTACCTAGTTGATTAAAGGACTATTTATTTAATTAAAGAAAGACTTCAGAGTGTGTATGGGCATATGTGTGTATTGAGTAAATATATGGCTTTCCACTGAGAAAACAAAACAGAAGGAGAAAAATGAATACAAGTTGTGCTGCTTCTCCTCCTCCTCCTCCTCCTCCTCCTCCTCCTCCTCCTCCTCCTCCTCCTCCTCCTCCTCCCTCTTTCTCTTTCCTTCTTCTCCTCTTTCCTCTCCTCTTTTAAATTGTATTTGAGATGGATGTGGATTATCACTTAGTGATTGTCAAGGTTACTAATAAGCTATCAAATCATACTAGTAAACAAATCATTTTGCTTCAAAATAGTTCTGTTTTAAAAGATGTAGACTAAACAATCCACTTTGTCATTTAAGAGAGTCCTATTGACCATCATTGCCTTATATCGAAGCAACTGTCTAATTTTCTTGTTAATGGATAGAGTGTCGTTTTCCCATCATTCAATAGTTGAGTGGCAAATTTAAAGGTCATCTGTGCCAGTGAGATAACCTATTATATAATTATATGATTCTTCTTTTATTTTCTTCTTCCTCCTAAAAGGTCAAAGGCAACACTTTATGGTTTCCCAGTCATGGAGAAATAATTAAATTAACCCAGTCCTAATCCTAATCCAAATGAGGGAAAAGAATAGCAACCTAGGTTTGGTTCCTAAGCATCCATTTCCTTTGTGATCTTTTTGGTCCTTGATGCTTTCTCAGATTGGTTGTTTTCTTGTAGACATTTTATTACCAAGTACTAGTAAGGAGTGGGGTTTCTTCTCATTTGATATTCTAGTGGCCAGAACAACTGTTCTGGGCATCTAAAAGAATCCTGATGAAGTGCCAAAGTCTAAAGTCTAGATTTAGCTGCTCTGTATCAAGTAAGCTATCAATTTCACTGCCATTGACTTATATAATGAATTCAAGAGGTTAATTTGCTTTGTCAATGCTTTTCCCACTGATGCTTCATGCTCTCTACTTCATAGACTAAAATATAATGACAAGAAGAAACAAAGCATGCTGTGATGAACACTGTCAGCATTGCCCCAGACAATCCACATGTTGGCTTTTCTGTTGCTGTTGCTGTTATGTTAAACTTCCTAGATGGTTATTTGACCCTTTGTGAATTATGAGACCTGAAGTCTTGACATGTTATATATGTTGGCCTTTGACTTTTGGCTGAGTTCATGTCTCATTTTATATCTTTATCTGCTGGGCAAATTAACTAGTTGGTTGATTGGTTGGTTGGTTGGTTGGTTGGTTGGTTGGTTGGTTGGTTGGTTGGTTGGCTGGCTGGCTGGCTGGCTGCTGGTTGGCTGGTTGGCTGGTTGGTTGGTTGGTTGGTTACATGCCACCAAGTTGATGTCAACTCTTAGTGATCATCTAGATACACCTTTTCCATGACTACTCCCTTAACCTAATCCTTCAGGTCTTCCAACGATTTTTCCATTGCCTCTGGAACTGAATGGTTTGTTCTTGGCCATCCTTTTCTTCTCTTTCCTTTTCCAGCATTAGAACCTTTTCCAGAGAGAAGGTCTTCACATTATTTGTTTGTTTGTTTGTTTGTTTGTTTGTTTGTTTGTTTAGAAATTGTATATTGCCACCTACTCGCACATGGCAATTTAAGGAGGCTTACAGGAGAATGTGTGAAGCCTGACCATTTGTGCTTCATTTGCTCTTCAAGTCAGATTTGTTTTGATGAGCCATTTGCTGTCTTGTCTGCCATAGTATTCTCAGGAGTCTTCTTATTCAAAATCATCAATGCTTCTTCTATCCTGGCTAGGCAAATTAGCTCTGTAGAGTGTGTGAGTAACTTTATTAATAACCAAGAACTCAGCTTATTTCTGCAGGGATTACACAGAGTGTCCAAATTCATACTGCTCGGGTGCTCTCTCTATTGATGCAGATTAGTATAGTGTATGGTTAGTGTTCAACACCTTATATCCTTTTCCATCTATACATCTTTCCTTTGTTAATGTATCAGAAAGTAAAATCATGTAGATTCTGTCTTCTGTAGGTCTCCCAAAGGACAATATGGGGGCGTCAGAGCATTAAAGCACTAGTTCAGACAGGAAGTGGGAATTCGATGTGATAAAGCAATGAGACAAGTTCAGCAGGAGGCTGGCAGAAGAAGTGAAAAATTAGCGTCTCTTTTTTGCTTCCTCCTTATAGTATAAACTGCCTCATAGGCCTGAAGCCAACAGGTTTCTACGGAACACATTTCCAGAGAAAATTGCTACACAAAAGGATGTGATTATGCTGAAGACCTACAAAGTTCAAATCAATGTAACAATAGCATTGAAAGAGGGTTTCTAAGGAACTGTAAATTTTCCATTGTGCTAATCCAGAATGTTTTGATTGAGCTTTTCATTTCTGCTCAGCGATACAAGATGGGCCAAGATGCATTGTTGAAAGGTTGATGGCAAGACAAATACAAAATGTAAGGTTTTCCTTGTCATTCAGACATCGACATCTTGAGTTTTTCTTCATTTGGTCTCAGAAATGAGAGAGGCAGGAGTGCGAGGGGAGGAACAGATTTCTTTTTCTCCTTAGTTACTCCCGTAGTAATAGAAACAGAGCCTGAACTGTTACATTCTTGTCCATACCTTAATTGATTTACCTCAAGAAAGACCAACTTGTGTGACCTAAAGACCACATATGGGGCTAAGTACCATGTTTCCCCAAAAACAAGACAGGGTCTTTTTTTCTTTTGACCCCCGAAATATGCACTTGGCCTTACTTTCGGGGGAGGTCTTATTATTTTTGAGGTGCAAGAGGCGGCGAGCGTGGTCACCTCACAGCTGCTGTTGCATTTGCAATATTTTCGGGGAGGGGTTATTTTAGTGCATGTGCTCAAAAGCCCAATTGGGCTTATTATACAGGAAGGTTTTATTTTCGGGGAAACAGGGTAATACCCTGGAGTAGCATGTAGGAAAACAAGAGGAACATTCATATGGTACAAAAAGTAGGCTAGTCCAGAGTAAAAAAAAATGTATTGTGGGAACTTTTATATCAAAATATATATTATTCCCTATACTGTCTCCATCTTTTCTTAAATATTAACAGAATCCACAATGGATTCAGAATCAGCGTCTCCACTAGATATTTGTCAGTCAAGCTGAAACTAAGGTAACAAGTAAAAATAGCAACAATAGGGGATTTTTTTCTCAAACTTCCTTAAGTCCCCAAATAAGTTACCCAGATCTAATTGACACATCAAAGGAGAAGGTCTGTAAACACCAATAGAGTTAATTAAAACTGCCTCCCAGCAGAACTGCATGTTCACAAGTATAAATAAACATCATAGATGACACACACACATACACACACACCTCGTGTCACCCTGAAGCACATACACAGCTCCACACCCACTACAAGCTCCCCTATAAAACAATCTCCCTTTACCCCATTTCTGCAGTGGTCATTCTTTGCTTTTGGGAATAAACAATTATCTTTCTTCACAGCAGTCTGGATTTCAATTTTTATTTATTCCTGTACAACGTCGGCTCAAGTTGGGATGCCAAATTGCTCTTCTATTCAGCTCCTTTTTGGTATTAAATGTCATTTTTGTTCTTAATCTTTCCGAACAAAGCACTTGAGAGCAAGCGGCAAACTGAGAAAAATGTGTTAATAGAAATGCATCATAAGCTGCTCAGAGTTGCTCTGGATAGTGAGATGGGCGGCACATAGATTTAATAAATAAAATTAAATGGTGTTGGGACACAAAAAACCACAAGTTAAGCACCTGCCTCAGGATGCAAGTATGTAATAGCAGAGTTTGCATCAGGAAGCATCACATCAATCTCTTTTTCCATCATGTTTCTTCTCCTTCCTTCCACTCTCTCTCTCTCACCTCATACAGTCTTCAAACAAATAACTATAATTTAACTGGTTTGGAAGTCACCAATAATGGTGGCTTTTTCTGCAGAGTCCATCAGTGAAGGCTGACTGACCATGAAGTGTTCTCTGGTATTAGCTGCAGAAGGCAGCATAAGAATAGAGCTTTAACTCATTACACACTTACAGCTTTAGAGGATCACATACATCCTTAAAGAGAGCCTCCTGAGTTCCATTTAGCCACGGGTGTTTATTTTGCACATTATTCTAGCTGGTGGGTGTCTGTGCCTTAAGCCCCATGCAGCGAGGCAAGTTCAAGGAAGCACAAATTACAGGGATTTCCGCAAAGTCTCTAACTCTAGTCTAAGGTAAATACAGCATCTTGGAAAAAGTAAGAGGAATGAGGCCAATTATACTTCACTATCCTGGCCTGTGGAAGAAACGATACTGATGTTCTGTTCCAGCCCCTGGAGACTGGGAGGGTCCGGATGAGAGACAAATTGGGACTCTACTAGGATGCCATTGTTATCCTTGGATGGACAGGAGCAAGAGCATGGTTTGAGGATTCTTCTCTACATGGAGCTCCTATTTGGGCAGCAGATGAAGTCCATGGTTCAGGAGGCCTCAGCCCATCTTTGGCTGGTGCATCAATTTCATCCTTATCTGGTGCTGGAGGACCCAGTGAAACAGTAACTTACGTTCTCAACACCATGGGCATAGTCTACTATGTTTTCTGTTTGAGGCCAGTGTTTTAATGTGATATTCTAACCACTGAGTCACAGTATTGTTGCAGAATAAAATTGAAACAAACAAACAAACAAACTAAACATGTTTTTCTACGGATATATCATTACTTCTTTCAAAGGCAGATAAATGCATTAACTGGTTTACAAATCTAAATGCATCTTGGACAGTGTAAAGTTGACATGTGTTTACAAGGGGCTGCCTTTAAAGACTACTTGGATATAACCAATTATTCCAGAATGCTTCCCTGACATTGGGCAAACATTATATCAATTGCCAGCCTTGCAAATAGAGCAAACAAGAAGCTTATCCAGATGAGCTAATTCTGGTTTATTTTACATTAAAATTGCATTGCAAGTCTGGAAGCACAATTCTCCCACCACCACCCTTTACAGCCCAAGAAACTAGGGAGGGTTCCTTCTGAGATGTTTACCCCATCCGCAGTCCTGCTGTAAGCTCCACTGCCTTTTATTGACCATTTTCTGCATCACTTCATCCTGCACCCAAGGTCATCCCCACATACCATTAGACTTATTTGCAAACCTTGCCATTGTTACTGGTTCATGCCTGAATAAAATGGCAAGTGCCGGTATTAATCCATACAGTCCTTTATGCTCAGCCCTTCCACCAATTATATTCCCCCAGCCTGTTAAGTAATGTAAGGATAGACTCTACTGTCAGCCCTGAAGCCATTTTGGGAGGCCAGGTGGAGTTGTGTAGAGGTGGGTTGCTGCCAGTGTTACTGCTGGTACCCAATGTGTGTGCAAAGTGTGCATGTGTGCTGTTCAATGTAAATTGTTCTATGCGCATGCACGAAACAATTTACAGTGAGTTGCACATGTGCAGTCACTAAAATTCAAAATGGCGGTGCACAAGCGGCAGCATGGGAATCAGTTCAGGGGCATGCCAGGCCTGGGTCGCTGCCGGTTCTGCAGGCTTAAATTCCACTATCGGTTCGGCTGAACCAGGCCGAACCAGCAGCAACCCATCTCTGAACCTGTGGGAATGCAAGGCGATGGGGTAGGTAGGGATAGCTGAGAGAATGTGTAGCCAAAATAACATTCTTTCTCATGGGAGCCAAGGATGTTCTACCAGGTGTTGGACCAAAGACAGCTGGAGTTGGGATTACAACCTGATTGGACCATGTGATGGACATGTGATCTGGATGGCTAGAACTTTGGGCTTTGATTTGGGTGGGGAAAACCCTGGGTCCCTCAGAGTTGGGTTTTCACTAGCTGTGCCAATATGATATATCAAATTAAGTTATACTTTGAGGAAACTCTAGGTCTCAGAGTTTTGGGGTTATTGCTTAGAACCCTGACATCTACATTGTCCCACATTGTTGAGACCGGAAACTAAAAGACACTGCTTCCTCATGCACCACCAAAGCTATGAAACAGGCTCCCCATTGGCTCCAGTTCTGTTTAATGATTATATACACTCATTGGTTCTTCATTTAAGTAATTCTACCTTTCATCCTCCCAAATTAGCCCACAGACATCTCAATTTACCGCTGTACGCTGATGATGCAGTAAGTTCATCCTTGACTTCCATTGACCCTAAAAGAGGCTGGAGAGCACATCCTCGTTAGTCTACAAAGTAGGAATTAATCATAAATTATTCTAAGACTACGATTCTCTTTTTCTCCAAATGCCCAAAACAGAGAAGCTGGAACTTTAGATGGGTAGGACAGGTTAAAATCTTTACATAGGTTTTTCGAGCTTCAGGAAGCAGAAATGCCCACTTGGATTATGTATCTGATAATGCACAGAAATTTGTTCTTCAGCTCTTCAAGCTGATTATTTTGCCAGTTGAGCACAGTTTAATCCCTGCTGCAACTTAAGTTGTTTGCAGCTAAAGCTCCAGCACTGCTATATGTGGGGTGCAGTTAGGATTGTATAACAGCATGAACATGTTAGAAAGAATTCAAAGAACATTTTTGAGAAGCATCCTTCAGGTAACCCGCTGTGTCCTAAATGCAGTTCTTCAACAGGAAGCAAGAATCAGCAAATTGGAATCTCATCTCTGGATAAACATCTTTACTTACTAGCTAAAACTACACCGCAGTCCTGGTGGACTGGGTGATCTAATACGGGCAGACAATTTCAAATCTTCTGGGGAAACAGCTATCCAAGAGAAACCAAGCGTCTATTTCTTTTCCAGGAATGCCATCTTCACTTTAAGATTAAATCAACTAATCCATAATAAGGCAAAGGATCTAAGACAGAGAAAGCCAAAAGTTGCTGCTTTCTCTCACAACGTATTTGTGAATATTAGGTGGTCCTCAACTTGAGCAACAAAAATCAGAACAACAAATACAAGCTGGGTGGATATGACCTCGTAGACGACCCCCATTCTGTCAAGGACCTAGCAGTATTCATCTCAAACGATCTAAGCCACAGAGCTCACTGTAAGAGCATTGTCAAAAAGGCACCAAGAGTTGTTAACCTAATCTAACATTGTACTGCAAACTGAGGCCTACAAAACCTTTGCCAGACCAATTCTTGAATAGAACTCATCTGCCTGGAATTCACACTGTATATTAACATTAATATACAATTGAACGGGTCCAGAGGTTTTTCACGAGAAAAGTCCTCCACTCCTCTGCTCGCAATAGAATCCCTTACACCACCAGGCTCGAAATTTTGGGCTTGGATAACTTGGAACTATGGCGCCTATGGTCTGACCTAAGCATAATACACAAAATTGTCTGCTACAACATCCTACCTGTCAAGGACTACTTCAGCTTCAACCTCAATAATACTCGGCCCAACAATCGATACAAACTCAAAGTAAACTGCTCCAAACTTGATTGCAGAAAATACGACTTCAGCAACAGAGTCGTTAATGCCTGGAATGTTCCACGTGACTCTGTTGTTACATACTCTAACCCCCACAGCTTTGACCTTAAATTGTCTACTGTGGACCTCACCCCATTCCTAAGAGGTCCATAGGTTAAAGTTTTGAGAGTTTGGGGAAGAAACCACAGAGTCAGGTAGAGCATTCCAGGCATTGCCTACTCTGTTGCTGAAGTCATATTTTCTGCAATCGAGTTTGGAGCGGTTTAGTGTTTTAGCCTCCAGTCCCCTAATCAACTGTAATCATTGTTACTGTTCTCTGCACTCTTTCTAGAGGCTCAACATCTTTTTTACATCGTGGCGACCAAAATTGGATACAGTATTCCAAGTGTGATCTTACTAAGACTTTATAGAGGGCAAAAAATTATTCCCTCCGCCCTCCCACCCTTGTGGACTTTACACCTTTGATTTCAAATGGCACCTTTATTTCATCTTGGGATAGGACATTGCATGAGAAACAGAAATGCTTTGGAAAAAGGTTTAATGGTTCGCCTTCAAAATATTTGAAATAAGGATGCAACCCACATGCAATCCTGATGATGAAATGCATGTGTACAGAGGCAGCCTTAATCAACACACGAAGGATTTGAAATCCCAATCAGATCTAGTTGCCGTATCCAAAGATGTGTGAGAGTCATTTATTCTTTTTCAATCCAGTTAGTTATCAAAGCCTGATAATGATTCCCAAATTCAAAAGGGTCCTAACTTTTGTGAGATATAATAACCTTCTAAATAGGCAATTATACATAGTCCTGAATCTACAGTCATTCATTTAGCAACCATGGAAAGTTACTATGGCTCTGAAACAAACTAACTTACAACCAGTCCTCACAACAGTCACAACATCCCCCCCCCAAGTCATGGGATCAAAATTTGACCACTTGGCAACTGGCATGTATTTATGAGTTTCACTGCCCCCAGGGGTCATGCAATCAGCATTTACAACTTTCACAGTAGGCCTCCAACAATCAAAGTTAATTAGGAAACCAGATTCACTTAAACCACTATGTGATTCACTTAACAACTAGATAGATATTAGATGCTTTGTCAAGAGGCAACTGGACTTTCTGGTTTTTCTTTGAAGATGTTTTGCTTCTCATCCAAGAAGCTTCTTCAGAGCTATCTCTACCTCCCCTCTCCCGTTCCCACACCTCAACTCAGCTCCACTGTGGCAGCCATGAAGGAACCAGGGAAAATGGCTTCAGGGCTGGCACCAGTGGTGGGCTGCTTCCAGTGTGAACCGGTTTAGGTGAACTGATAGTTCCAGTGAGCAGTTGGCCCCACCAACCCACCCCTGCACTAGCCTGTCCTATATTTCCATGTTTTTCAGCTAAGCTGATTTGCGCAGCACAGTGGATTGCTGTGCCTCAGCTGTTTTACTCACCGATGCTGCAGTAGAAGAAGTTTTAGAGCTTAAAATGGGCAGTTTTTGAATGCTGTGCATGTGTGCAAAGCATGAGTGCTTACACAAAGCTTGCAATCACCGTACCAGTTGTTCAACCAGTTGCAGCCCACCCCTGGCTTCTAGTCAGATTTCAAGGTAACTCAGAACCATCTTTAATAACCATTTAACAGTTTTTAACTATTAGATCAATGTTATTTTATTAGGACAGCTAAGAACATTTGATTTTATGATTTGTACTATTTGTAGAATACATCCTACCTTGACCACCCCAGTTTTATAATGATTAGGTTTTACTGCGTTTTTTATTTGCCATCTCACTGTGTGATTTCTTCCTGGGTTTTGAGACGGTCAACTGCTTCTATGATCGCTTTTGTAGTTTCACTGTTCTTGGTGGTGGAAATCTCAAAGCATTTTGAGTTATATTTCACTGGACAACGTCCAGTTTCAAACATCCTGACCCAGCGTTCTGAGCAGGACTCTTTACAGCTTGGAACAAACCTTAAAAATGAAATCAAGTTGGGCCCATCCCAACTCAGTGGCTGCAGCAATGGCGAAATGTCACTCTGAGTTTCAGAATCTCATCCAAGCTTTGGATGGGCCTCCCCTCCTTATGAAGAGGCTCGGACAAACTCAATATCTTCTCCAGCTGAACTGAAACATTTCCCACTTGTTTGTTTGGCTCAGTATTACCCATAGGATGTTGGACAAGTCTCAAAAGTTTAATGCATTGTAACCAGAGGTGGGGGAGGGCGACATGAAATCGGCACAGAGCCCAGAATTAAATAGGCAGCTGCTGCTGTTGCTGCTGTTCAGACTAGGCTGTGGCTGATTATATTATGTTGTTTCCATTGCATCATTTTTGGACCCTCATAGCTACAGTCGCCCCTGTGCTCTTTGCCAGATTGTCTCCTCTGAAGTTGCTGATCTCCAGTATTACATTCTAGAGTCCTGCAGGTGTTGCAGTGCTGGACTTAGGGAGAAGAAAAGTATCTGAAAATCCAGTTGTCATTGATAGTCAGATGGCCTAGCGGTACCAGCCAAAGAATGGCTTCCATTGTTTCAAAGCCAGTGAAAGTACCTATTCATTGGGAAGTTGTCTCATGGTCATCACTAGCAGAAAGAAATAGAATTCCCTTTGCTTACATCTACCAGCCTCTTGTTTGCTGTCCCCAACATTTTCCAAAATCAATTTATCCCCCTGTTGTAGTCCTCCAGTGGTCCTCCAAATTTATCCACTTTGCTGGATGTTAATGAGCAGAATTCACAGTAAATTAATAAAGGTTTTTTTTTTGGTCAGGACAAGGAGTTTGCTTCATGCTCTCGGGAAGCCTCGGTCAGAACACCTTCATAAAAAGAGGCAGGTTAAACCTACCAAATCTCTATTTTACTTAAATCTCAGAACTTTATCCAAACCAAGGGATAAAAGGTTGAGGTTTAGTTCAGTCAAGTGATGTCACTTTGATAACACCATATCCTCTGCTAGAGTGAATAATAAATTGTCAATATAGTAAAGTCCTTGCGTCAAGATAGACCAGGTTAAGAAACAGCTATTGTATGCACTACAGAACTCCATTTTCTTGTTATAGTAACAGAATCTTGACAGATTCTCTCTCTCTCCCTATATAAAACTGCCCTTGAATTCAACAGCCATTATGTAAATACCCATTTCAGCCAGATAGAAAAAATCAAGATTAGATTTAGATTAGATCACTTAGATTCTCTTTAGCAATCAAAATCCTTAAAGTAGACATTTTAAGTCCTACAATGTGATCCTCAAACAGCCTTGCACCATGAGAGTGGTATGATACAATCAAAACTGAAACCTATATTTGGAGATGCATCTTCTCTTATGGATTAAGGTTATTCTTCCCTATGAATTTAACACCTCTGACTTTAAGTAATGCCTTCATTTCATCTTGGGGTAGGACACTGCATAAGAAACTGAAGTAATATGGTTTCTCACTTGATGCAATCCTGATGATATGTGTGCACAAAGATAGCCTTTAAACTATGCACCAAGGATATGGAAGACCAAACAGACATGGATGCCATGTCCAAGGATGTGTGAGAGTCATTCACTGTTTTTTTCAATCCTGCTAGATACCTAAGTCAAATAACCGTTCCCACATTCTGGTGAGTATCATCAGAAGACAGCTATGTCCAAGAACTGTAGCCATCTTTCCCTGAGTGGAATTAAAGCTATATAACTAACATCCATATCTTATACAAATAGCGACATGATATGGTGGAATCTGGCACTGAGTTACAGAGGGAGTGGTAAAGAGACACATCAGCCTTAAGTTGTTGCCATGCAGGAAGAGATGCTGAAAGGATCTTCCCTAATTCTTCACAGCTTTTTAGGTAGTTATGCAGAATGTTTAGTCTGGAAAGATTCTGCCTATTAGGCAAACAGCAATAAGAAACCACTTTGGAGTAATTACTTGTGTCCTTCTTGGTTTCCCACACCTGATACACTTGGTGTCTCCTTTTTGCATAATTAGCAAGATCCAATGATGGATATGGTCTCAATAGATAATCTATTCCTTTTAATTATTGATAACTGAAATGGGTGGGGGTAGCAGAATAATGGAGTCTACATACACCAGTAAAAGGTTTATCACCAACCCATCATTAAAAAGGTTACTAATTAAGGTAGAACTATCATTATACATGGCAATAACCAGCAGGATCTTTATCTTATAGGACAGGATTATCAAAATCAGCTTCATCTGATTGAGAACTTTGCTATAAACCTAGCAAAATGAACCAGCATCTTTGGCTAGGCTGGAATTGGCTATAATTCATATGGATTGAAAAATGTTTTTTTCCTGCTGACAAAAACTATTTCCCAAAATGGAATGTAGTCTTAACATTCAAAATTTATATTTCAGGATTTCTCATGGACTATGTATGCATGTTTCTGAGAGCATTTATGTGCTCAAGTGCCAATGTATGAATGAATGAAATCACTCTGCAGCATTAAATGAAAGGTAGAGAATAAATCAAGGTACCTTCTTGCTGAAATAACTAGTGTTGCAAAATTACTGTTCCACTATCAAAATACATGAACTGTAATTTACTGCCCAGAAGATCATGTGAACAAATAAGTATGATAGGAGGAAGCAATTCTGTCACTGCTTGGGAACAACTGTAGACACCTGGAATAGATAAGAGTATGCATTTAAAAACAAACTGAAGTTTGTTGACTGTGTGTTACCCACCACCAGCCTAATTGCAACATATGTGATCCATCCACTCTATATTGATGACAGTTATTATCATCAATTGTCATTATCATTTGAGGGGTTTTGACAGAAGAATGGGGAAAAAACATTGAGTTGAGTACAATTGTAATCATTTTACTTAAGCCCATTTAAATGAATATTGGTATGACTTTATCAGTCATGATTAGTTTCTTCCATAAATTTTAGTACGTCTAAAATTCTAGGGAGGTTGGATTAGAAGACCTACAAAGTTCCTTTCAACTTTGTTAATCTGTTAAATCGGTCAATCTCGTTATCCCTTTCTCTTCAATCTCTTCTCCCTTGGATCCAACCCAATGAAATGAAAATATATACTGGGTACTAACTTTCATAAAACTATGGTATTTGGAATTTTCCAAAATATATGTGTCACTCTGCCTGCAGTATAATTTCAAATTATTTAGAGAAAGAAAATTAGTTTTCCACTTCTGAGATAATAGCTCTTTTCCAAATTTAGGATTAGATCTGGCTCCATAGGTTTTTTCTCTCTCTCTCTTTCTTTTCCCTTCCTCAGTACATATTGTAGTACAGAATAGCTTTCATCACAAATCAAATGTTCTATTTGTCTGGTACATTCAAAATGCCACCAAAATGGGTAAAATACTTGTAAAATACATGGGGAACCCAACCCAAAAGTAGATTGTCATCATGCTTCCAAAATCAGTGTCTTCATGAGAGGTAACCAGCCTCAAAAAAATCTTTGCACTGCCATTATTTAATCAACTACAGAACTGTTTCTTCTAATATAAGCTATCTGGGTAGAATGTAATTTCTTTAAAAGGCTATTCATTTTTTATGAAATGCTTAAATCTTAGAGATTTGTGAATGAGTGAAGAAGCGGACTGAATGCAAGATTCATAAGTGGGGGATGGGTGCAACATCTGATTTGCATTTGAAATTTGAAAGAAACTGAACTTAGTTCAAGCTTACCCAAGACTGACCATGAGGTAGGAAGGGGAATGAGATGAAAATAATATGCAAGATGGATGCTTTAAGAGACATAAACCATGCAATATGTCAGCTAAATAGATTCAAAGATTAAAATTTTTCCTTTATACTTTTTTTAAGGCAGTGATAGAATGTTGAGGGAAAGGCAGTCTTACAATTGACCAGTAAAGAGATTATACATAATTGCTGATCCTATGCTCTCTATAGATATTGACAAACTCATTCCTCTCTCCCTCTGTTTTAATCAATCAATCAATCAATCAATCAATCCAACAATTAATTAATGTGCTTTCCATAGCCGCCCACGTCAACCAAGTGACTCTGGGTAGCTTACAATATATGAAATGAAGCGGGGATAATGAAAAGACCCTGCAAAGCTCAAAAAAACCTCATCAAGTCCCTTTTATTTGTAATGTATTATGATCATCTTTTTTTTTCCTTTCAGAAAATACACGGACTGTGACAGCCCTGGATGGGAAGTCCCATTTCTTGCTTTCTCCCAAGGCATCGGTTTCCAGAAGGTTTTGAACCTTTGCAGTGTCAGCAATAGCCAAGAACACATGTCCTCTTCTATATTTCCAAGGCCTTTCTACTTTTTTCTTCATTTAGTTGTTAATTAATCAATTGACACTCATCCATGGACAAAACAAGAAAAGTTGCATTTCAGAATTGAGACACTTCTTTCTTTCTTTCTTTCTTTCTTTCTTTCTTTCTTTCTTTCTTTCTTTTTCTTTCTTTGCATTTTAATTCATAGTCAACACCTGGAATGCTCTACCCAACTCTATTGTTACAGTCAAACCCTCACAGCTTCAGTCTCAAACTGTCTACTGTGGAACTCACCCCATTCTTAAGAGGTCCGTAAAGGGGGCGTGCATAAGCGCACCAGCATGCCTACTGTCCCTTTCTTAATGTCCCCATTTATCTTTATTTACTTCCTTTGTTCATATTTATGTCCATACCTATACTTGTTATCTTGTACATGTTTGACAAGCAAGTAAATAAATAAAATAAATAAAATTATTTCATGCTTCTAGGGAACTCAGGATGACACGAGTAGTCCTTAACTTATAACAATTCATTTAGTGACCTTTCAAAGTTACAACAGCACCAAAATGTGACTTATGGACCATTACGGTATCCCCATGGTCAGTTGATCAAAATTTGGACCCTTGGCCACTGACTTATTTTTATGATGGTTGCAGTGTCCTGGAGTCATGTCATCACTTTTTGTGACCTTGTGACAAGCAAAATCAAAGGGGAAGTCAGATTCACTTAACAACCGGGCTATTAACTTACCAACTACAGTGATTCACTTAACAACTGTGGCAAGAAAAGTGGGGCTAAATTTACTTAACAAATGCCTCACTTAACAACAGGAATTTGGGGCTTAATTGTCCTACCAAAACTTAAACTAAATTGGGAATTTTATTGATCTCTCATGATCAATTATTCTCTACTGGGGGAAGGGGGGAAATCAGACATGTGAGCTTTCTGTTCTATGAATGATCAGTACCACAATTTGTTCCGTTTTTGTTTAACTCTATAAACTGGAAATGCACCTTCTAAATAAATATGTGCAGCAGATTTTGAGATGCATTTGACAGGTGAACTTTTAGAGGAAATGCATTTGTAAACAGGTTTTTGAGAAAATCTCCGCAAAACCAGGTGCTGAGGCATTGTTACAATGATTTGTTGCGACTGTTGTAAACTGGCAGAAAATTCAGAAATGCGTTGGGAGGGAATTATGAGAGAGGCCAAATGAAATGAACAGCTGCCTTTTCCTATACAATATCAGGGCTGTAGAATCATCTATGTTTAATACACTTTAAGTAAAAGAAGGATGTAGGAATCCAAATTGTTCTCAGATTGTCTACCTTAGCGTTATGCACTCAAATTAGTAAACCAGTAACTTTTATTTTGATATGCACTTGTACTTAATCACGGTACAAGTAAAATAATATAAACATATATAAGC